>NW_023639336.1:0-12204 GCF_015228065.2 Penaeus monodon | reverse complement strand
ACACACACACAAAAAACAAAACACCCCCCACAAAAAAAAATATTTTATTAAAATTATATATATAATTTATATATATATATCTTATTATATATTATATAGATATATATATATTACATAATAATATAATATATAATTTTAATATAATTTTATATATATAATCTATTATATACATCGTGCATTTAAAATATAATTATTTTCATTATCTCATTTTTGCATTCAAGCAGAACGACCTGCACCATGGAAGACGTTCCCTCTCCCGCCCAGCCTTCCACTTTCAAGAGCGAGATATTAGTTTTTCATTTCTCAGAGGACGATCCATGCCCCTCAGATGAGATGATTTCGGGACTATGAAATGCTTAGCGACGTGAGTTGATTATGTGTCAACAAATGACACCACACTGGATAGCGATGAGCCACTTGCTCAGTATGCTATCAGAAGGGGAATAAGAATGCGCCGGGGACTCCAAACTTCTCTTGGAGGAAAAGAGAAAATGCCGCGGCAACAAATATTCAAGGGGTTTGTGGCATACAGGAGCACTTACATGATAACCCACTTTCTCTAGAGGGCTATAGGTCTTTTGTCACCGACGAACTTCTTAACTGTAGAGGAGACAAATAAGTATGTTGAGCTGATACGCATATATTGCCACAGTTCTGTTATATTCAGGCAGCAAATGTAATCAAGATACCGTCGGGGTTTCATCTGTACCTGGCTCTGCGGCTACTGATGGGCCCTATTTATAAACCTCGGTTGGCCTACTATTGCTCACGGAACCTAGGGTTCCATAAGGAAAATTTACCCGTCGCCCATGCCTCGTGAGAGATATGAGCAAATTTTCTGCAATCTGAATTCGCGGCAACGGGGCCCAGCGCATGACGAGGAAGACAGGTTGTGGAAGTTGAGGCCGGTCTTTGATAATTTGGGGGCTCATTCCAGGCGGTGTAACACCGGGAAAAAACATTTCTATCGACGAGTCCCTGTAGAAGTTCCGGGGGCCGCCTCGGTTTTAGGCGCTGGGTTTGGCGTCAAGGGTACAAGCTGTCAGCCAGTGACTGTAGGTGCGGAAATACACCTCTGTATTCTACATTTTTACCGTCCTCCCAGAAGGCGATAGTCGACTTGATGGAGGCAATTTTTTTCTTCGATAAGGGGAAATTTTGGGTCTTCATGGAAACTGTAACGTCTCCAGTGTTTTTCCCACTACCTCCAGTCCCGGAAGACGGGAGCAGTCGGGACGGTAAGGTCAAACCGCAGCCACATGCCTCGAGAACTCAAGGCAAAGAAGTGGGATAAGGACTTCCGAATTTCCCCGAAGCAGGATGCTAGCCTGTCCTGCGCCGCCCCCAAACCAGTGAACATGTTTAGTAGGATCCATACTTCCGCGATTGTGCCGGCACGCAGGGGATCTAAATGCCTGAACCCCAGTGCGTTTGGGAATACAACGGGGAATGAAGGTGTTGATCTCGGTGATCATTTAGCCTCCAAAGGGAGTTTCGGGTTGACCTGGCCATAGCACACGGGGGCGACCTTCTACCTGTGAAGAATGCAAGGTAGCTTTTTGCACCTTCGTGTGCTTTTAAAGCAACTATTCTCTAAAAAAATATATAATTCATATAGTTTTTACAATATATGATAAATTGGTGATGTGGATAATTTGGTTTCTTGTTCTCCTTTTTTCAGTTGGGATAACGAAGAAAGAGAAAGCAAAGAACGCAGTCTGAGCTCTCATCTAGAAACAAAGCTACTTTTGAACATCAAAAGGTGTTGAATTCTCTCCAGTTTTTATTTGTTAACTAGCTATCAACTCAGCTTATCACAGATTCAAGTAGTGACCAAAAGACCTTCCAATTTTTCATTAAACGAGGATCCGTTTCGAAAAAAACGATCAAAAACTTCTTGAGGTTTTGAGCCTTTTTTTCAATATTTTTGATAATTGCCAATGCATATCCTATATGATCAAAAACGCATGCCTTTTTTAATATTATATGCCAACTCTATAATGCCTTTGGAAAAAAAAAAGGGCTGAAACCCGGTTTTTTTTTTTTGTATTTTTAGCGTTTGTCTTCTTTTGTTTATTATTATATCAAAATTTATATTCCTTTTGGGGCCCAGAGTCATGTGTGTGTCGTCGTCGTCGTCGTCTCGTCATCGTCATCGTATCGTCATCGTCATCGTCATCGTCCCCGTACGTATCGTCATCGCTCGTCATCGATCGTCATCGTCATCGTCTCGTCATCGTCATCGTCATCGTCGCATCACTCATCTCTCATCATCATCATCACCGGAAAAACCCATTGGGGAATGTGGGGTTTTTTCCCACTTTTCCAATTTTGTCTTGTGTTCTTTTTTTCCTCTTCCCCCCCAAAATTTCGTTATTTCGTCGGCTTTCGTCTTTGGGGTCGGCCCTTTGGCCTTTTAGTTATCTATAACCTTAATTCTTTGCCCTTTTGTCTCAAATTTGCCCGCCCTTGCCTTTTTCTTTTTTTGATGCTCAAAAGAAATTTTTCATTTTTGCCTTTTCCGATCCAGTACCCTCACCAATTTTTTTGGGGCAAATTCCCTGCTCAATTTTACATCCCTCTCTGGGCATTTTTATTTCCCCCTCCGTAATTTGTTTAGCCATTTTTCGTCTGGGTCATAATTGAGAGGACCTTTGGGTTTAAAAGACTTCTTTAAAACATAAGGGCAAAGCCTCTTAGTATTCATTGTGTCTGCGAAGCGCTAACCTAAATGAGCATTTTTAAATTTTTCCTCTTCCCCAGATTTTGGTCTGTACGATTTTTCCCCCTAGGTAAAATATATACTTGTCCACTACCTCTGGCTTTTCCCCCTGTAAAAATTCTATTCGAATTGAACTTACTGTTGAGCTGATCTTATCTTTTCCCCCCCCTAAGGGAAAGCCCGCCCGGGTGGGGGGGTTGAGGTCCAAGATTGGGGTGACCCGGCCCAGAGGGTACCCAAACTGGAGGGTCACCAGGAGGGATGAGCCCCAAAAATGGTTTCCCGGGTGACCAAGGCCTATGGGGGGGGAGGTGTACCCCCCCTGGTTCTTCCCACCGGCCAGGGGAAATCTCCCAGTTTTTTTGCCGTGCTTTGGCATCCCGTATTACCAGGAGCAGGAGTTGGGGTTGAGCGTGCAAACGCTGCCCCCTGCAGCTAGCAACACACCTCTTTGGCCTTTTATTCTGGTTAGACGGGTGGTTTGATAAAAGGCCCGGTAAGTAAATCGGGGGAAAATATGGCTGGGCAAGCAGGCACTATCAGAGGTAGCGATAGGCCCGGACTGCCTCAACTGTATAGTGGCTGGTATATTTCCTCTTTTCCCCCTGGCTGTTGGAAGTTTTTGAACCCCAACTATAGTTTCCCCCTCATTGGACCCTGGTGGGTGGAGGGGTGGGGAAATAAAGAATTAAAAATTTGTATATACTACAATTTTTACAACGATTAGTCTTCCCTGACGACCTGCGCAATCCCTCCCATCTCTCGGGAAAATCACACGTCCTCTGGAAACCTTTTCAGTTCCAAAGGGCAAAAAAAGGGAATCGTAATGGCCCCCGGGGCTCCCAAACCAGGTAAAAGGGGAAAATCTCCTAAATCCACTAAGGAGATCTTCCCTGGAAAATATAAAACCATTAATAGTAAGACCTGTATAAAGACCATTGAGGTTTCAATCATGGATTTTGCATTTTGGGGGGTTATCGGAAATATTTTGAAATGTCAACGGTTCCTCGTACACCCCACGCGGGGGAGCTAAATAGTTGGGGTTTCGTCAATAGAGGAGTGCCCCGCGCCATATGCAACATTCCGGGGGGTCAATTTTCAGCTCTCCTCACAAAACCCTCAACAGTGAAGGGGAGTTGTCTTTTCCCGAGACCGATGGGGTATTCTGAGGAAACGTTAGGGGAACTAGGTTTTTTAATGTGTGGCATAAAACGTTTTAGGAAGAAAGTTATGGTTTGGAACAGTCGACCCCAGTCTTCTTCTAACTTTTAAACAATTATCCTTCCAAAGGGTTTTAAGTTAGATGGTACCCCCTGAAAGGTAAAGCCATATGTGCCCAACCCATGGGGTGTTTCCCTGCCAGGTTAGGGCAGGGACCCAAAACTTTCCTTTTTAAAAAAAAAGGAAAAACCAAGAGTATGTGTAAAGTGGGGGTACAACAGGTCATAAAGGGAGATGACCAACTGCCGGTCCAATATGCTTTCCCATGCAAAGAAGCCATGAATTTTTAAAACAATTAAAAAGGTACAAATTTGAAAAGGAAGTATTTGGTAAAAAGGAGAAAGGAAATTTATTTTTTCCAGAGCAAAGCGACGGCCATGTGCTTTTTGACAGCCGGGGTTTCCTTTGCTTCGGTTCTAGCCCATCCCCTTCCCACCAACCCCTTGCCCCCAAGTTTCTTACAGCACACACCCCCCATTTCCTTAAAAAACCTGGGTCCCAAAATGCTGACATCCTTTGGTGATTTGTTCCACCAGAAACGGGTAGGAGTGGGGGGGTCTTTTGAGGGACTCCTCCTCCCAAAGTAAGGTCTTTGGAGCCATCAGGCAAGGCCCCAGGGGGCCTAAAACGGGACAGCCCCAGCTGCCCCCACCCACAGGAGCATATGCTGCTGGGCCAAAGCTCCTAAAGTAAAGTCAGGACCCCCTTTTGCCCAGGCAAAGGAACCCTGCCCTTTCCCAAAAGACCCACGAAAACAACACCCACGGGGGCCTCCGTGCTAGACAGAAATGCCCTGAAGAAAAGGGCCCGGGCCCCCGCCCTTTTGCCTGGAAAAAAAACCCGAACCCGCCCAAGGGAAACCGGAAATATTTCCACGGGTAAAAAAACCATTAAAAAGGTATCCCGGGGATTGGAAAGGGACCCCTAAAAGTGTGGGCAAACCTTGACCACAGGTGCTGCCAAACACCTTATGAAAAAAAAATTAAAGAACTGGATCCCAATCCAATGGAACTGTCAGGGAATTCATGCAAAAGGGGAAAGAACTGCAACATCGATAGTTTTCAGGAACCCAGTTTTTACCCTAAAGAGATTAGATCAGGGAAAATCGTCCCATTTTCCTAGAGGTTTCCCAAGTCAACCCCATTATGGAACCTTTGAAAAGGGACCTAAAGGGGAGTACATAAGGTACGCATAAATTTTCCCCTTCCAGGCCATCCCCTGCAGACAACACTGCGGGTAAAGGGCTGTGGAAAGTTGACACGACCCCTGTTCACCTCCCCCCTTTTTCCAATAATTAAACATAAATGTTTTGGAAGTTATTTGGGATTTCCCCCAAATAATTTTTACTTTTGGGGAGTTTTCAATGGTCGGCATCACCCTGGGGAGACGCTTTTGCAACCCTGGGGAAGGGCCTTGGAGCCCTTGTTTTTAAAGAGTAGATGCAGTTTTACGAACGGGACATCCCACACATTTCAAGTTCAAACGGGGACATTCCCCAAAAAGACCTATCAATTTTCACCTGACACAGTTGAATTCACTTGGCAGGTCTGGAAGACTTACATGGAAGCGACTTTTCCCCAATAATTTGAAGGGGTGAAGGGTTTTCCCAGTCAAGGAGTGCAGAAAAATGGCGACTTGAACATGCAGACTGGAATTTTTTTGTCAACTGCATATTGAAGGTCGTTAATTTTTTTCAGTGTGTTAAAGTGTGTTAATCACTACATAACGAATTACCTTGCAGCAGAAGCATCCATTAAAAAAGACGGGCATTACTGTCGCCCTCCAGTACCGGGTGGTCTGTGAACAACAACGTCAGAGCAAAAAAAAGCTGCTTTAAGGCTTTGGAAACGACCCCCCCAGCATTGTAACCTTGATCATTACAAAAAGCCCCGACCCAAGGCCGGGCGGTGCAAAGGGGCTAGACGGACGCGTGGGACAGTATGTTCTCGATTAAAATCTGGGGCCCCCCTTTGCGGGTATGGGACAAGTGCGTAAGTGCGGAAGAGCAATCCATATCACAAAAATGCTCGAAAATAGAGCTAATCATCACAGAAAAAAAAGATTTGCTAAGAGTAGCTAAATCCATGGCAGAGACTCCCCTGGAGCACTTAACTGTCGATTTTCCCCTCTTCGTGTGAAAGGAACAACCCCAGTGTCGTTCTTCAGTAGGAATGCAGAAGAACTTCCTACAACTTTCCTTTTTTCGCAAGGGAAAAGGATCGCTTTGCAGCCTGCCGTAAGACGCCCCAGGAAGTGACGATATTCCATATCAAATGAAACTCATTACCCGGGAGTTCCCCGAAGTTCCGTTGGACTTTTTCAAAAGGATTATAGGGGGGGGCCAGTCCCTCCACATGGAAAAAGGCTAAATCATCCTGTTCCCAAACCTGGCAAAGATACTTCCACACCAGGGAAAATTTCGACCAATTTTTTCCCAGCTGCATCTGCAAGTGATGGAGAAAAAGGTAAATTTTAGGTTAAAGGGTGCAGAAAAAAAAAAACAGTTTCCCCATATCAAAATGGCTTAGAAATTGAGATCGACCACAGTGCACTTGTAGGATGGAAATGCTATACAAATTCCCTTTGACAGCGACGTCACATGTTAGCAGTCTTCTTTTACTTTTTAAAAAAGGCTTTCGATACGCTTGGGAAATGGGATACTCTGAAGCTGTAGGGCTTGGTTTAAGAGGAGATACCCACCTTCAACAAACTTCCTTGCTAACAGGAAATTTAGAGTTCGGGGGGGAAAAATTTCTCTAATGGAAACCGTGGGAAGGGGGCCCCCAGGGAGTGTCTTAATGTGACCTGTTTGCATTGCATAAATGAATTGTAAAAGTTGTTCCAAATTTTGTCTTGTAACTGATGTGGATGACTTTACACTGATGCTCGGAGGAACTACAGGATTGCAAGGGCACATGCAGGCTGCAAAAAATAGGTTTTACAGTGGGGAACATATCATGGGGGCAAATTTTTTCCAAGCAAAAACCAGGCTAACATTTCCACAAACGAGGAAAATTCCACCCTTCCCCCTATTTTGGAGCAAACCCACTGCAATTTTTCCAAGAGGTGAAGTACTTGGTCTAATTTTTTTCTTTAAGACTTTCATGGGTGCCTCCCTCAAACAGTTAAAAGTGAAAGGGTACAAAAGGTTTTTGTATTTTTGGGGGTTTTTTAATCTATTTGGGGTGCAGACCGCACAAAACCTTCTAGGCTTTACCCAGCGCTTTTTCGTGTAAGCTTGATTATGCTGTGAGGGTATTCTTCTGCAACTCCCATGTTCTCCGGGTTGGCCGTTCATAATGGCTCTCGAATCTGTATGGGGGTTTTAGGTCTTCACCTTGGAACCCTGTATGTGAGATGGAAACCACCTCTTTCATACCCCGGATTACAGAACCTGTTTCTAACGAGACTACAAGGATTCCGGATCTCCCACATCCGATTTGGGTTTTTAAACCCCTTTAGGATAGGCCCCATCATATGGGAGGAGAATGGGTTTGTGGGAAGATTTTAAATTTGAGCTCCTAAGGTTCGGCTGTTTTAATTCCCCAATTCCCCCCTTGGGCTAATCAAGCGGCTGGATTTGGCGGAATTGGGGAAAGGGGGGAGATCAAGAGAAGTCAGAGAGAAATTTTTTCAGCATTTTTTAATACCAAAAGGGCAGAGGCAATAATACAGATGGTTCGAAATCGAAAAAGGTGTGGGGTTTTTCAGCAGTGAGTAGAAGGGAAAACGATTGGCAGTCTTTCTTAGCACCTCATCTTTTCGGCAGAGTTTAAAGCCATCCTTGCAGCTTAATGACTAGAGATTTAGAAAAATTTTCCCTTGGATATATTTTGGGCTCTCGTAGTGCCTTGCAAGCAATAAGAGTTTTTAAATCATCACATCCAGTAGTAAGGGAGTCAAATTGGGTTGCACTGAGTAAAACCCTAAAAGATAAAATCGTGTTGGTGCCAGCGCATGTTGGTAAATGGGGAAAGCGTGCTGATCAGGGCCAAGGCGCTGCCCCAGCCTTGTGAGCTCGTTTTTCCCCTTTCCCCCACACCGACCTGAAAAACCCTAAGGA
Source organism: Penaeus monodon (assembly GCF_015228065.2). Taxonomy (NCBI): domain Eukaryota; kingdom Metazoa; phylum Arthropoda; class Malacostraca; order Decapoda; family Penaeidae; genus Penaeus; species Penaeus monodon. The sequence continues at coordinate 4,198 of NW_023639336.1, read as the reverse complement.
GTTGTAATAAATGGAAGAAAAATGGAGGGATACCCCAGAAAAAAAACTGCAGAGATTTGAAAATGACCTTGGGGAGTTGGGTGATAGCACCCCTAACCGAAAAATGGGAAGTTCATTTAAAAGACTAAGAATGGCACCAGCGATCTGGGCCCAGGGCAAAATCAAGCACTTTGTGAAGGGTGCCAAGAGTTCGATCGCACATGTAGTGGAAAGATTTTTAAATTCTCGACCAAAAACGTAGATTGTCTCCCCCCCTTACACTGAAAAAATGTATTGGGGAGGATTGGGTGAATAGAGGGTTTATTATTTTTTTGGGAGACTAATATTTTCAATAAAATTTAAAATGCATAATGTTTTTGCAAAGTTTTATGCACTTTGAGCATAAAGTATGCTTTGATTTTTAATCTATTTTTATTTGTAAGTATTTTTTGAAATTTTAAAGTTTTAAAAATTTTAAAATTTCTTTAAAAAGGTATTTGCCGCTAATGACCTTACTTTTTCGGGCAGATAATTTAAAAAATCAAACAATTAGTTTTTTTTGTTATCAAGTCCCATATTCAGACTTCCCAATTAGATCGTTTATTGGCGCTTTTTTTTCAGTTCATCAAAAGAAAATAATATCTGCAAAAACTTTGTTGTTTAGGGTTCGTTTTATTTTGATACCTTTCCATTCCCCTTCTGAAATTTCTAGCTTCTGAATATTCCCCAAGGCAAGCTTAAAAGTTTGGGGATGGTTTGCCTTTTTAATAGGTGTTTTTCAGTTTAGTTGGAGTTTAAGATTGCTATCCCAAACTTCGTTTATCTTCCCGTATTTTTTCAAATATTTTCCTCATCCCGTTTACGAAAAAGCCCTAGCACTGCCTTTCCGCAATCTATGAAAGCCATATACAGGGGTTTTTCTATATTTATTTATTATTTTTTATTTGGGGGATTTTTCCCTGGTTCTTTTTGGGGTTCACTGCAGAAGCCTGTTTCTCAGGGGTTGAACCAGGGCGTCGGAAATGGAGTTGTGAACTTTTTTAAACGTTGAAGTAACTAGATTTTTTTATCCTTTTTGACCCTTTTTTCATGTACAAAATAATTTCCATTTTTTCCCGGGTTTGGAGTTTTTTCCCAAGAAGGCCCTTTTTTAAGAAGAATGGGTTAGTTTCACTGTTGCAAATTCTTCTGCACTATTATAAGTCTATACTAATTCCGTCTTCACCTGGTGTTTTCTTCCTCTTCATGCCTTTAAATGCTCTTTTTATTTCTTGTGTTGTGATATTAGGTATGTCTCTAGTTACCACGTTCGCTTCTATTCGTGGTTGTTCATTTGTGTTGTGTAGATCCCTGTAAAATTCTTCCACTACTCTTATGATTTCATTCTTAATATATGTAACTTCTCAGTCTGGTTTATTGCATACATTTGATTTCTCCCTATTCCGAGTCTTCTTTTAGCTCTTTTCGTGCTGGTTTCCTGAGATCCTTTATTATGAGTTTTGAATATCCGTACATCTCCTTCTTTATATTTATAGTCTTTGTTAGTTCAGCTAATTCTGTCTTGTCCCTGCTTGATGATACTTTCATTACCTTACGTTTTGCATAAGCTTTTTAGTTTCTATCGAGAGTTTGCTTGAGCTTTGCTTGTCGTTCTTACACATACTTCAAGTACAATTTCCTTTGTTATGTCACTGAACTGTTTCTTGCTTTGGTCAATGCGGAGATATTTTTCGCTGAAAAGTGAATATCTGTTTTGGATGTTAAGGTTAAATTCTGTCGCTAAATTTGGCTGCAGTTTTCGTATAAGTTTGTTTCTTTCCCTTCTCAGGTGTAATTTTAATTTGGCTCTTGACCATTCTATGGTCGCTGCTAGCATTTACTTTATTTAAAAAAACATATTTTTTTACTATATCGTACCTATTTAAAATTGTGAAGTCAATATTGTTTTTGACGTCAGATGACGACTTCCATGTCCACTTCCGCTCTAGTCTCTTTTTAAGAATGATTCACGATACGATGATGGAGCCTCTGCAAAACGAAGTATTTTTCCTTCTCATTTAGTGCCTATTCCGTGATTCCCCACTACGGTTCTCCTGTCTTTTTACCTATTTTGGCTTTAAAATCTCCAATAATTATTGTGAAATAGGTTTTTACTCTCTGGCTGGCTAAATGAACATCTTCATAGAAGCTTTCCTTTTCTTCATCACTGTGGCTGCAACTCTTTCGCTTAAACTATAGAATTCCACGATATTCTTTTCTAACCTTTTGTGAGCTAAAAATCCTACCCCAAATTCCTGCTTGCTACCCTCGGGTAGTAGTGTCTATCATTTATTTACTAATCTTCTGTTCTTCCCCTAGTCTTCTAAACTCACAGAGTCCTACAACATCCCATTTATTTATAGAGAGTTTCTCAAAAATGCTAGTAAGTCGGATTCAGTTCTCGTTGCCCTTACATTATATGTGCAAAGGTTCATCATTGTGGGGCGGCCTGTGCGATCCTGTCCCCGCGGAAACCCGGGGGCCCCTTTTGACTCCGGGAATAAGGGCCGTTGCTCTTTTTGTGAAGTCAAGGTTTTTGTTTGAGAAGTAGACAGCCGAGTTACCCCCCACCTACTGGCTTAGGGTATTTCGGTGGGAGGGGGGAGTAGTTTAGCCGGGATGCCACTGATAAGCCCCTCAGTAGGGTTTGGGCCCCTGTCTAGTGTGGACTTATGAGCAGCAGCGCACAGGCCTGTCACTACATGGGCTACGTGAGCAGGGGCTTGAGTATCAGAAGCGTAAATATGTGATTATATTTTATACACTGATTTTATTTATGCGTATGTCCCACCTAGTGTAGACATATTGTTCACCCGCAAATGCCCTATTATACGATATGTTCATTTTCGTGCACATGCGCATGCAAGATTACACTTTTACTGTGCTCCTAGCATATGATATGCATACATTATACATAATTACACACATGCACATGCATACACATATATAGACATATGCGCATATACATATGTATATACGCATCCACATATATGCGAAACACACATGCGTACATATCTTGTATACGTACTTAGACTATACATCCATAAATACACACACACACAAAACACCCCACAAAACACACACACACATAAAAACACACAAAAGATACACACATACGAACACACAAGAACACACACACACACACACACACACACACACACACACACACACCACATTAAACACACACCACAAAACACACACACACACACAACATTTTATATGTGTTATATTTTTATATATATATATATATATATATATATATATATATATATATATATTATATATATATATATATATAATATATATTTTTGTATATTTTATATATATAAAATATATATATATATATATAATATATATAGTATATATATATATATACAATTCTTACGTACACGTGTATACGCACATACATTTATGAGTAAAAAATTTGTGTTCACCCACATATATATGTATACACCTGTACAGCACATACTTATAACATAAACATATATACATACACTTTCACATATATACACATAATAGCACACAATACATACCCCATACATTCATGTATACACAACATACCCATATATATAATTGTTTCAGTTCAGGATATATTTAGATATATGTTTTAAGTTAATGGATATGCTATATCATTAATTGTTTTATAAGACTTAAACTTTGGATCAAAATATACAATAATTTTCCCCAAAAAAAGGTTAAAAATTTGGTACACAAGGATTTTAAATTAAACCATTGATATTTTCCCCAGAGAGAGGTAAATCCAGCAATATAATATTACCCATAGCTAGGGTAAATTAGGTACACAAAGGGTAAATCAGAATATAATATTACCCCATGGAAAATGTAATTAGGCACGCAAGGGGTAAATCAGCGTAAAATATTACCCATACTAGGGTAAACTACGTACAAAAGGGGTCAAATTAAACACTCCATTTTTCCCCCAAACATGAAAAAAGGTACTTTATTTTCCCTTTTTAAGGAAAGGTAAATTACCCCCAGTTTACCCTGTTACGCTTTAGGGCAAACTATACGTGAAATTTTTCTTTTAAAGGGTAAGGGTATTTGGGGGCACAAAATTACCCTTTTTTTATCCTCAATTTACTTTTTTTATAAAAAGTGTAGAAGGGGAAAGGGGGAAAGGGAAAAGGGAGAATTAAGGAACTTAAAAAAAAAAAAAAGG
>NW_023639335.1:7500-12204 GCF_015228065.2 Penaeus monodon | reverse complement strand
CTGGTTACCACTGTGCAGGGCAGATTATAAAACCCAAGAACGTGAAGAGAGGTTTTGCAGCTTGCGGCGACCGAACCCCACACTTGTACATTACTTAGGAAAAAAGCCCGCAGAACCCCCTCATGCTGGTAAAGGATTATGCAGATGCTTCCCAAAAGGGCTAGGGGGCCCTGCGGGAAATCCCACCGCCACGGAAAGCACGGGTGTCAGACAAAAAAATGAGACAGCCATAAAAACTGCACGGGCCGGGGCCATAAGTAAGGCCCGGCGAAGCCAGAAAAAACTAAAGGCCGGGCACCCGTCCTCCGCAAAAACAACACACAGAAAGCACCCTAAGTCTCCCCCATCCTTACTGACTGGGAGCCTGCCGACCCCCCCGTTGATCTCCAACTTACCCCCAAAACACCTGCTTCCTGTGGCCCTCCCCCACATAAAACTCCCCAAGAGATAAGACACCTAACCTAAAATAAAGATGACCAACTATCATTTTCTTGATTTGTGGCATTTTTGGGGGTATCGCTGGAGGTTTCTTTTTGCTATAGCCTGCCATTTTACACTGAAAAAGCTTCCCGAACAGTTTTTCCAACTCACACACACCCACATATACACCCAAGAACGATCTGAACCCGCGTTACGTGCGCAACAAGCCGAAGGCGCTCTTTGTGGAGTTAAGACCTGTTCATATGTCCTTTTACACGAGGGAATGGTAAAATGGAAAATTTAAAAAGTTTTATGAAAAAAATCAACTTGATTATCTTACTGAAACTTTTAAAATCTTTTTTTTTTTTGTAAAAAAAAGCCCAAGCATTGCTTCAGGACCGTTAAAAATCCCACAGGATGAAAATTTCCCCATTATTGTTACCACAAGGTAGCAATACTGCGAACTTAACTTAGAAAAGGGGTAAAGGGGGATCGATCCATTTTCCTGCCTGCCGCCTTCCCCCTGCCTCTAGCTTCCCAAAAAAAAAAACCCCCTGCTCCGTTCACGGTCGTTACTTCCCTTATATTACATATATATAATATTATATATATATATATATATATATATATATATAATTTATAAATAATATATATATAGGTAGGTAAAGGGATGGGTGAGAAGAATTCTTTACAAAACATCTTCGAAATACAAGAGATGTATTTCGTTGTATCTTCGTCAGAAAACTCATCAAGAAATTTACGGACTTTATTCAACGTGAGCTGACGAAACACCTGAAACTTTGCCTCCCACTCGTTTTATAATTTTTTGTATAAATTTTTATTTTGGTAGTTTGAACCCGCCATCTGTGTTGACTTTTCTCGTCATTATATGCTTTTTCCAAATTTTTTCTTTTTTGTTTGTTCGCCCCCCATAACTTTCTGCCTCCCCTTCCTTCGGAGATGTCCCTTCATCTACATGTACCACCCTGGCGTTGGGAAACCTGTGGTGACGGACGTCAGCTCGATGTTCGCTGATCCTGGTGCTGAGATCACGGCCTGTTTCTCCAAAGTATGCTGTATCACATCTGTAGCAGGGTATGCGATATACAACACCGTTAGAGTTGCTTTCGGGCTGCTTCCTGTCTCGTATTAAGTCATGTATTTTTTCCCCAGATGTGCTGGCGATTGTCACTGTCTTGCCGGAGTATCTGCTGATCGCCTGGGAAATGGTACATGGCGGTATTATGAGAAGATTATTAGAAGAGGGTACAGGGTCTGATCTTGTGAGTATGTTCTCCGACTTCTATCTGAGGTTTAGCAGGAAGATGGCCTATGTTTCTCTGTAGGAAGCCTACAAATACAGATGATTGTATCCATTATTACTCCACCCACAGCAACAAAAAATCTGGTGTTGTAATTGGCCTCTTCGTCAGAGCAGAGGATCTGTAGCCCTGAATTTCTTGAGGATGAGGTAGCCTATGTAATTAATTCTTTCATGAAACACAGAGGCTTCCTGCTAAACCTCAGAGAGAAGGCAGAAAACATACTCGCAAGGTCAGACCCTGCACCCTCTTCTAATAATGCTCTCATATTACCACCACATAGCATTCCCCAGGCGACCAGCAGATACTTCGGCAAGACTGTGAGAATCGCCAGCACATCCTGGGAAAAGGTACATCTTGTGGGAAACGAGCCAGTTGGCCATATAGCCTAAGTTGGCGATCAGTCCTGTACTAGTCTCACGGTGCAATCGCTGGTTCAACATAGTCTTGTCAACTGTACCCCATGGTCCGATGCAAGGATCTGTTACAAAAGGCATCAAGACGAAATTCCAAAGCACAAGATAGCATCCAGGTTTCACTACCGTATAGTAAAACTGGCAGTATCAGGGCCTTGAAGACATAGTTTGGTCCTTCTGCACAGGTACCGGCATCTCCAAATACTCTTGTTGAGAGATTTCATGCCTCCTGCTGCCAGGCCAATCTGTCTACTGTCCTTGGTATATAAAGCTCTCTGTGACCTCGATGTTCTCACCAAAAGCATGTACCAACTGAACAGAATCTCTTAGCAGGCCGCCAAAGTCCTGGATATTGGTCTTGGTCCAGGAGACCTCTAGCCCCAGGGGCTTCGCTTCGTTGCTAAATGCATCACTAGGGAGCACAGAGGTTCATATAGAATAGCAACATCATCAGCAAAGTCAAGGTCTTAACTTTGATATTGCCTAGAGTTGCTCCACAGTGACTTTGGACACTAGCTCTACCCAGTATCCAGTCTATGCAAGTGTTAAAAAGTGTTGGTGCAAGAACACAGCCTTACCTCACTCCTGAACTAACAGGGAAGAAGCCCAACAGGCCCCCACCACACTTAACAGCACTTTCAGTACCAGTATACAGGCTTGCTATCAATCCAGTAATCCTGGTTGGAATTCCACTTAGTCACAGGATCTCCCAGAGTGATTCACGATGCACTGTATCAAATGCCTTCTTGAGGTCAATGTAAGCTGTGTCGGCACTCTACAATGACTCAAAGTGCAGAATACAGTCTATTGTGGACTTATCAGGAGTGAATCCAGATTGGTCTAGCCTCTGGTGCCTCAACAGGTGGTCTCTGATACTTTTCAGAAGGATGTTAGCGAGAACCTTGCCTGTTATACTGAGTAGTGTAATGCCTTGGTGATTGTTGCAGTCCCACCAATCCCCTTTCCCCTTCCAGAGAAGAATGACCACACCCTTCAGCAAGTCAGAGGGAATGGTATCAACATGCAAGCCCCTAGCCATAGGTTTTCCACCAGCCTTTAACAGTTCAGCTGGGATGCCACAGATACCTGCTGCTTTACCACTCTTCAGCTTTGAGATCGCCCTCCTGACTTCAGTCAGGGAGGGTGGATCCTCGCTAATGAGTGGATCTGGCAAAGGAATCTCGACACTACCTTATTCCATGTTAAATGCTGGTGGACCAACCTGGAACAGCTGCTCAAAATACTCAGCTCAATGCACCCGCACCCAAACAGGATCTAAGATTGTCTTCTGCAACATGAAATTCTGTCTTGCTCTTGGGCATTTACTAATCAATTCTTGGGCTGCATAGAACATTTCATGCTTGAAGGCACCCCAGAAGAACAGGGTCCATCAAGACCCTGAGTGCTGTGAAATGACCAGAGATAGCTTCAGCAAACCCCTGGGCACACTTACCCTCCCTCAGTCTATCCACATGAAACACCATAAGGTGTTCATTGGAACAACGGGTCCTGAAGTGGACCTGGAGAGTAGCCACAACTAATCTATAATTAGTTCCACAGAACTCAGTGCTCCGATACATTCTGCAGTTTCGGAGGATACTCCAGTGAGTGATAACGAGGATGTGGTCAGTCTTCTTGGCCACATTACCTATATCGCTGTACCAAGTCCCATGATGCGAGTCAGAACGCTGATACCAGGAGCCAGAATTCCTCATTTTCTGGGACCTGGAAAAGGAAGCTATTTTCACTGCCAGTATCAGCTCCTGAGCCATGAGGACCGACAGACATCTCATAGCCAGCTCGGTTACACCCAGATACCACATTAAAGTCACCCAGAACAATATGAATATCTTGCCAAGGTCAGCTGTCTATCACAGGTTCAAGTTCAAGAGGGCGTTATTGTTGTGTCCCCTGGATATAGCGTACTTATGTTGAGACAGACACTTGGTAAGACTGGCGCCTGTTTCGCCAAAGTACTGCTTGTCACAGGAGGCACAAGAAACAGCATAGGTGCCCACCTTTGCAGAGGAAGGAGGGCTAGTATGGACCAGGTTGCGACGGAGAGTGTTCACCTGGCGAAAGATCAGCCTGCAGTTGAGAGGGTGAAGAGGGCGACGGAGAGAGTAAATTTCCTCATTTCCGATGCCGCGTTATCCAGGGCGCGGCGTACCTTCTACCACGACTCTCCTCCTAAATTGACTCCTCATTTGCCCGTCCTCAGCCTGCCCTACACTGAGGAAATTTACTCTCTCCGTCGCCCTCTTCACCCTCTCAACTGCAGGCTGATCTTTCGCCAGGTGAACACTCTCCGTCGCAACCTGGTCCATACTAGCCCTCCTTCCTCCACGAAGGTGGGCACCTATGCTGTTCCTTGTGCCTCCTGTGACAAGCAGTACTTTGGCGAAACAGGCGCCAGTCTTACCAAGCATCTGTCTCAACATAAGTACGCTATATCCAGGGGACACAACAATAACGCCCTCTTTTGCCATCAGTGGGACACTGGCCATCAGATGGACTGGTCAGCAGCGCGGATTGTGTTTCTTCCG
>NW_023639334.1:5000-12205 GCF_015228065.2 Penaeus monodon | reverse complement strand
AAAACACACACCACACACACACACACCACACACACACACAAAAACCCCCCAACCAAAAAAATACCCACACACACACAACCCCACACACACACACACACACAAAACCACACACACACCACACACACACAACACACACATAACTATTTTAAACTATGTATATTATATATGTAAATATATTGTTAAATGTATAATTATGCATCCACACACACACACACACACACACCCCAACCACACACCACACCCACACACCACACGCACACGCACACCACACCACACCCCACAAAACACACACACACACACCCCACACACACCACCCACACCACACACACCATACACCAAAACTCACCCTCACATTTTTTTAATCTATCTATATGTATTTATATATATATATATATTATTATATATATATATATATATATATATATATATATATTATTATCATCATCATCATCATCTCACATTCTGCCATCACCGCGGGGTTGTTTAAACGAGCTATCACCCATCATCATATTACGATAAACTACCCACCTATTAAAGCAAATCCGTGCGGGGGTTCATGCCGCTTTTGCGGCATTTGCTTGTGCAGAGTTACCCATACACACCCAAAAACCCCAAAAACCAACACACCACACACCCACACAAACCCCGCCCCCAAAACCCCACACAACACACACACCACACCCACACACACACACACACACACAAAAACACACACACACACACACAACAAAACCCACCCACACCATACCACATACACACAACACACACCACACACATATATATAAATATATTATATATTATATATAATAATTTTATATATATATATATATATATATTATATATTATATATAAACTTTTTAATTGTTATACGGGGGCCGGGGTGGCCGAGGGGTTAAGGCGTCGGCCTCAAGACTGTCACAGGGGAAATCTGAGTTCGAGGTTCGGGTCCCCGACCGCCGTTTTTTTTTCCCCTTTGGGGAAAGGGAACTTCACCTTGATTGCCTCCAGCCACTGGGGGCCAACCACCCTCAACAGTGCCGGGAAAATAGAGATGGTATTCGATAAAAACCCGGCGGAGGAATGGAAAACCACCCGCTCTAAATTGCTAAGAAAAAATCATGGAAGCCCATGTGTAAAGGGCCGCGGGGGCCGAATGGTTAGGCGTGGGACTCAAGACTTCACGAAACGGCAATCTGAGTTAAAGGGGTTTTCGAGAAACCGACCCCCCACGTTTTTTTCCCTTTTGGCCAAAGAACTTCCCCTTTTGATTCCCTTTACCTAGCCACGGGGTGGCCCAAAAGCCCCCCAAAGTCAAGTGCGGGCCCCAAGCCCGGAAAAATAGAAGAATGATTACCAAAAAGGGTACCACCGCACTCCCCCGTGGAAAGGAACTGGGGACCCTACCACGTACAAAACCCCCAAGACATCACAACATAAAAACGCAGTTTTATCATCTGTACCACGGCGGCTCAACATAACCCCCCTTTAAAAAGAAGAATTGTATACACACACACACACCCCACACACACACCACACCACACCACACCCCCACCCACACACACACACCCCAAAAACACACACACCGCACACAACACCCACACAGACACACGGGGGTTTTGGTGTGTGTGGTGTGTGTGTGTGTAAACATATGTTTTTGTATATATATAATATTACATATTAGATACACAATCACGCCGTTTTCATTATCTGACAAGAGAGGTTTTAAGAAGCATTAATTACTATATCTTTCCCCAATAACGATGCTCATGTTTGAGCACCGTGGACCTTTCCACCTCCTTCCCCCACAAAACTCGATCTTACCTTTTCTTTTTCCCTTTTCCATCGACACCCCGAAAATATCTTTGATATTGTCGCCATCTTTTTTTTTCGTTTGCCTCTTCCTCGTTTCCTTCACCACCCCTGTCAGAAAGTTTTTCTCTACTTCTACTTCTCTTATATACAATAATTTTAATTTCCTCCTGTTCCCGATGCCCCAACAACCGGTTTTTTTACATTTATTTTTCACACTTCATCATTCGTCTTCTTCTCTGTCCGCAAATCGCAGTACTCGTCTGTAATCCCACATTTCAAAACTTTGTTTTTTTTCTTTTCTATCTACTTCAGCACCCACACCAGAACCAAATATGAAATTGGGAAAATAATGAGTTCAAAAACCTCAGTTTGCCCGTAAGGCAATGCTTGGGTCTTTCCAATGTTTTTGAGAGCAATTGTGGCTTTTTTGGCAATGGAATTCTTCTTTTTATCTCCGGTGAATCATCATATGATTAGTTAAAACAGCCCCCAATAATGAACTCTTTCCATTTTCCAAAATCTTTCCCATTGATTGTAACATTTTCTCTTTTGTTCTTTTCCCGGGTTATCTTTGAATCTTCATGATCTTAGTTTTCTTAGCATTAAGAAACAACCAGCCTTTTCGTTTGCTTCTCTGCTTTTCTTTTTGTTGTAGTTCAGTGATCTGCGGGCAATCAAAACTATATCATGGGCGCCCTCAGATTTGATATTTTGTATCCCCCAAACATCCCTTTTCCTTCAAATTCTTAGAGCACCTCTATAATTGTTTCAAAATATATATTAAAAAGGGCGGAGACAGTGAAAACCTGTCGCCTCCTTGTTTGACTTCGAACCATTTGTTAACCCTAAGTGGTTCTTCGCTGCTTGTTGTTGGTCTACATGGCTTATTTTGGATGATGTGTTTTGGAAAATTCATATCGTTCATGTTTTTCCAGAGGATATCGGATCAACATAAAAAAAGCCTTCAAAAAATCGTAAAACCCCAAGGTATGGTCTTTTTGATTTTTTCCCCTTTTTTTTCTTATGATAAAATTTTAAAATTTAGAATCTGGTTTCTGGTACCTTTTTCCGGGGCGAAAACCTGCTTGTTCGTCTGCAATTTCCTCTCTTAACTTCAGCTTCATTTTTTCAGCAAAAATTTTTAAACAAAATTTTGCTGCTGTGACTTTTAAGCAATTGCCCATTATTGTTCTGGGTGCGTAAATTTTTTTTAGGTTGGGAGAAAAGACTGTTTTTAAAACCCTCCTTCGGGCCTTTTTTTCTTTAATTCCATATTTTTGTACAGAGTTTGTAAAGAAGTATTAAACCCTTTTTCGCCAGCATTCTTAATTATTTTCTGCTGTTTTTTTCATCTATTCCGGGCTTTGTTATTCTTTTTTTTTTTTTTAGGCTTTTAAACTTCGTCTAGCAGTGGCGTGGTTCATTTCGTTGTCTTGGTCTAATTATGTTGTTGTTAGATCTTTATTCTTTTTGTATAATTTTGGAACATTTGTTCCTCTATTTTTGACTTTTTTTCCTCACTAAAAAAGCCATTTTCTTTTTTGGTAGTGTCTTTTTAAATTTTTTAAATTTTTGGCGTGTTTCGTACCCCTTTGGGGTAGATTTCTTTTTAGTTGTCTTATTGATAAAAGTTTTAAATTCTCTGGCAATGTTCTTTTAAATATTTTTCCTTATTTTGGGTGCAAAAACTTTGAATTTTTGATTTTTTTTTTGTAAATTGGATTATTGATCCCCTTTGTTTTAGGCATCTTCTTGTTTCTTGTTTTTAAGCCGGGATAAAACTAAAATAATCTATATACATTTTTTTATATACCTTCTTTACCTATCTACAGATTTGCATATTATTGCATACATATTTTCACTGTTTGCGTGTGTGTGTATGTTGTATTGGTGTGGGGATTTTTTTATTCACACAAATGATATTGTGTTTGTAAGAGATAATTTGTTTTAAAATCATAGGGAAAAAGGCCCATTTTGAAGCGCTGCTTAAACCCCCCAATATTAGTAATTGCATAGTTTTCTACTGGCGAAATTTCATTATAACATTGTTCTCTTGAGTATTATGCACTTATTAGTTCTACATCTTTCTCTCCTCCTCACTTTCCCCCTTTCTCTCACCCCCCCCTCTCCTCCAGGATCTTTTTTTTTTTTTTTTTATTCGTTTTCCCTTTTTTTTTTTGCGGTACTTCCCTATTTATAATCAAGGAGTCAGTGTGGTTTTAAACCTGTCACAGTGGTTCTCAATGAAATTATCTCCAGGTTTGCCGCTCCTATCTGCTCTTGGGGATTTTTGATATCGTGCATGATACTTGCAGCCCCAAAGCAATGAGTCGCCTGGCTTCCTAAGGAATAAGTTTTTACGTAACTGACCTTTCTTTAACGCTAAATTATAAGAGGGGAAAAACACTCTCGTACATTTTCACTTTTTTCCATTCTTGGACAAGGTCACTTAAATTCTTACACTTTGCCCTTTTCTTAATGTGGTGCTTGCAGCCGAAACCCCTCCTTCAAAAGGGGTCTAGATGACATCATTTAGTATTCCTCATAAGTAAAGTACGCAAATATACATGGATGGAAAATGGCAATCAGTAGAACATGGAAAAAACCCCTACACTCCCGAGAGGCTCACTACCTTTCGGGAAGCCCATCCCTCCCCCCTCTTTAAATACAATATATTAATTTTCGCCAAGGTGAGAAATTTTAAGAAATCTTTTTTTTTTTTTTTAATAACTACCCCATCCCCAAAAAAACACACAACATAACGAGAGATTGCGTAACGAAATAAAAATAGACATGTTCAACACCGAAAACATCCTACATTAGTACACCACTGGGTACGTACTGCACCTTTTTTCCCCCGTCTTTCTCTTGACCTTGGGATGGATTCTGATGCTAAAGAAACGCGTTACGTTTAAACAAAAATAGTTTTTGCTCTCTGCTTGCTAGTGATACTGATATTTCCTTTCTCCCCAAAAAACACGTGACGTGCGTTGATCCATTAATGGCCTATTAATATTCAAACAGCTAAAAGTGATGTCCCTATACGGAATAAAAAAAGGTTGCTGTTTCATTTTATAATTTTAATAGAACAGGGACAAAAAGATAAGATGGACAAACACATCATTAATTCTATCTAATTATACAAAGAAAACCCCCACGGAGACATAAAACTTATGTAACCCGCTATATCTATTTCTATTACTATATTCTACAAATTTATAATAATCCTCATGTTTTCACATACGTAAGAACAGAAACACACACAGTAACATTTACACAAAGATGGTCATCCTTTCTGTTAATTTTCGTCTGAAGTGGAACTCGTGAAAAGTTTTGAAACGTTACGATAATTTTCATTTCTTATTGTGGCTGTTTTCCTTTTTATATTTTATTATATATATAATATTATATATATAATTTTAATATATATATATAATATTTTGCACACACACACAACCACACACCCCCACCCCCCACACACACACACACACACCCCACCCACACCACACAACACACACACACCACACACACACCAAAACACTCACCACACATATATATACATATAGGGTTGTATATACAATATAATATATATTAATATATTATATTTATATTAGAAGTTATTATAACATATATATTATATTATATGTCGTATATATATTTAAAATATATATATTATTTTATATATTTTAAAATTTTTATATATAATTTTATATATACGTATATTTAATAATATATATATATAATTTATATTATATACATACATATATATATATATATTATATATTATATATATATATATATATTATAATTTTATTTTACAAAACTTTTTCGATTTGGACTCAGGGGGCACCACAAATCACTTGAAAACGCTATCACATCCCAAAACCCCCGTTTGTACCTAAAGCCGATAAGCCCAACTGTACCCTACAAAAGTACCCTATTTTTCACAACGTCCCCATCACACCCCATTAATAAAAACAATTGAATAAAAATAACATAAAGAAATGATAAAGACAAAGATAATATAAAATGATGGTGATGGGGAAAAAGAATACGTACGGTTACTAAAAATTTTGTATAAAATGGAGCAAAAATAGAACCAAAATTGTGATAATGAATCGCATATTGTTAAAGATGAAAGTGAAAATAATGTATAATAAAAGTTTACAAATAGTTGGGGAAAGTATGTGGTATTGTAGGGTAAAAACAGCGCATTAAAAGTGTATAGAGCGTAGAAATGAAAAAAAAATAGCAATAACGCCACCACCCCTCAAAACCACGGTATAGATATTAATTAAATTTCAGTAGTGATAACTTTAAAGTAAATATATTAAAGGCTACAAAATTTGTCGTCAAGAGGCGTACTGCAGGAATAGTTTTTTTATAATAATTTTGCCACTTATTTTTGACAAATTTTAAAAAATACAAACCTGAGCACCCGTTAGATGATAAGTAATTAAACAATAATATAAAAATAAAGATGAAATAATAATGATACTCTAAAACTTTATAAATACTTATAATTGCCTCACATTTTACTATTATCGTTATCAAACATCAGACTATTGTTTTTTGACGGGGGGCATTAAGGGATTCTTAACTAAATGTTCTTTTCCTTTTTTTTTCCCTTTTGAGACCGTGAGCGACCCCTTTTCCCACGGGGCCGGCACCTGGGCTGATTCTTGCTTTAATTTAGGAAAGACCCCGGGGTTCAGGTGACGATTTCCTTGGCTGAGCTGGGGGGGATGAATCTGCAGTTTACTTTGTGTTTCCCCATTTTGGATGATATACTGGCCCGGGCCCCATTTCAGCAAAGATTTAAACCCAAACCTAACCCAACCTAACTTTAAACCCAAAAATAACATAACCCCGAGACAAAATTTACTAACAACATATAATGATACAAATAGTAATAAGAAAAACAAAAAGGAAACGGGCATCTTCAATAAAACACAGGCTTTAATTTTCCCCACGGAAAATGACCTGAACACCATCACGTTTTCAACTGTGTTGCCTGATCTGCTTTTTTTATTTGTGCAGATTAACTTGTGCCAACTCAAGTTTTATTTTGTATTTCTTTTTATGGGAGTCTACTATGGCGATTTTTATATCTACATTGGGTGCTATAATGTACAAAATATTATTTTTTTTTTGGTCCCCGCTTCTGCAGTTTTAAAGACTTGCGAACAAATTATTTAAAGGAATAGAAACGAAGACACACATGTTCGTCACAACTCGGTTCTCCTCGCTTCTTCCTGCATCCCAACACCCCCTCTAAGCTCTGCCATTCCGCGTGCCTCTCTCCCGGGCAAGGGCGTTTGGCACTTACGAAATCAAAGGTAAATTTTTTAAATTCCTTTCCCAAAATATTTTTTAAATGTGATATATATTTC
>NW_023639333.1:0-12205 GCF_015228065.2 Penaeus monodon | reverse complement strand
AAAAAAAAAAACACTTTTTTGTTTTTATAAAAAAATTATTTTTCTAAAAAAAAATATCTAAAAAAAAAAAAAAAAAAAATAAAAAAAAAAAAAAATATTTTATTAAAAAAAAAAAAAAAAAAATAAATAAACTTTTTTTAAAAAATAATAAATTTTTTTGGGGGCTTTTATTTTTAAAAAAAAATAATAAATTTTTTAATTTATAAAAATTTTAATATAAAAAACATATTTTTAAATTATTATTATAAATATTATTTTTTTGATTTTTCTTTTAAAATATTTTTTTTTCAATAACAAAAATTAAAAATAAAATAAAAAAAGTAATAAAAAAAAAAAAAAATAAAATTTTATAATAAAAATAATAATTTAAAAAATTTAATAAAAATTTAAAAAAAAAATCAATATTTAAAATAATATAATTAATAATTAATAAAAATAAAATAATAATAAAAAATAAAATAAAATATTAAAAAAAGTTTAAACCTTTTTTTTATTTTTATATATTTTTTATGATTATAATTTTTTTTAATTATAATTTATAATTTTTCCCCAAAATCAAAAATAATAAAAATTTTAAAATAAATATTTTGTGATTTTTTTAATTTTAATTTTTTTTTTTTTTATTTTTTTTTAAAATTAACAATTGATAATATAATAATGATAATTTTATTTGAAACATAAAAATTTTTTAATTTTAATCAAAAATTTAAATTTCTTATTTTTTTAATTATTGCATTAAATTAATTTTTTAAAATTTATAAAACCTAAAAAATAAATTAAACAAAATAAAAAAAACGTTTTTAATAAACCTAAAATTATTCCAATTCGTTTACTGATTTTTTCTTTTATTTTTTTTTATTTATAGAAAAAATTTGTAATAATCAATAAAATAAATAACATTTTAAAACAATATATTGATTATTTTTCCTTATTATATTATCATTATTATTGTTTTTTTGGGTTATAATAATTTTTTTCAAAAAATAAATAAAAATAAATAATAATAGTAAAAAATAATAATAAAAAATAAGTTTATAAAATGTGAAAATTTAAAAAAATTTTTAATAAAAATGAAACCCTTAAAAATTTTAAATTACTTTTAAAATTTTTTTTTCCCCCTTTTTTCAATTATAAAAAAAACCGGTAAAAAATTTTTTTCCCCCAATTAAAAAATTTAAAATAATAAAAAAACGTTTTTTGGTTTAAAGAAAAGGGTATTTTGTAATTTCTTTTTATTTATTTTTTTTTTTCCCTTTTTTTTATAATCCCCAATTTTTTTTATATAAAATTTTTAATGTTTACATATATTAATAATTAAATAATTTTATAATTTTTAAATTTTTAAAACAATATGAAAAAAAATTTTTTAAAACATTAAAAAATAAAAAATAATGTAAAAAAAATAATAAATAATAATTTTTTATAATTTTATTTATAAATTTTCTTTATTTTTTTTTATTATTTTTTTGTTATAAATTTTTTTTAAAAAAAATTATTACAAAAAATTAAAAATTGCAAAACAAAATAAAATTAAAAAAAAACAATTTAGTAATTTTTCAATTTTTTTTTATTTGTTAATTGTTTTTTTTTTTTTTGGAATTTTTTTTTTTAATTTTCCAAAAAATTAAAATAATTTAAAAATAATAATCATTTAATAAAAAATTAAAAAATAAAAAAATTTAAAATTATAAAGTTAAAAATAAAATTGAAATATTATAATTAAAAATTACCAAATTTTTTTTTCCTTTTTATAATTTTAGTAGGGAAAAATTTTAAGAAAAACCCCTTACCAAAATACATAAAAAAAAAATAATAACCAGGTAATTTTTTAACGTTTTTTAAATTTTTTAATTTTTTTTAAAAAAAAGGAAAAAAAAAAAAGAAAAAAGACAACAGAAAACATTTTGGTTTTAATAATTTTAAAATTTTTGGGTATATTTATTTTTACAAATATAAAAATAAATAATAAATAAAAAATAAAAATAAAAATTTTTAAATATAATTAAAATATATAATCATACATATACATATATTATATATATATATAATATTTTTATATATATATAAATAATATTTTTAAAATTTTTTTTTTATTTTTAATCTTATATTTTATTTATTTTTAAAATATATTACATGGTTTAGGTTTGTGTTTTTTGTTTATTGGGGTTAATTTTTTTTATTTTTGTAATTTTTATTATATTATTTATTAATATAAAATATTTTTTATAATTAAAAAATTTTAAACAATAAATATATATAAATAAATATAAAGAAATAAAAAACCATAAAAAAAAAACAAATTTTTTAAAAAATAATATATTAAAAAATTTAATATATAATATATATATATAAATTTTAATTATAATATAATATATAATATATATAAAAATAATAATATATATATATATAAAATTTAAATTTAATTTTTATACTTTAAATTATATATATTTTTAAATATATAAAAAATATTTTATATAAAAATTATAATATTTTTAAAAAATTTTTTTAAAAAAATTATATTTTTTATTCATAGTAATTTTATATTATTTTTAAAATATATATGTTTTATAATATATATTTTAAATATAATATTATATATATATTTTATATATATATATATATATATATATGATATATGTTTTCCCTTTAAATCTTTTCCCAAATTTTTTTTTTTTAAATTTATATTTTATTATTATTATTTGTAGTATGATTGTTTATTTATTTAAAATATTTTTATCTTTTTTTTATTTTTTTAAAACCTTTATTTTTAATTTATATATATATTATATTTACTTTTTTAATATTGTTTATGTGTATTTTCCCCCTCACACCCCCCCATTTTTTTTTTTTAAAAATTTTTTTTTTTTTTTTATTATTGTATATATTATATTTTATATTTTTTTTTTTTTTTTTTTTTGTTTTTTTTTTTTTATTTTTTTTTTTAAAAATCTTTTTTTTAATATATCATTTTTTCCCATTTGGTTATTTTTTTTTTTATTTTTATTTTTTTTAGTTTTTTTTATTATTCTATATCTATTTTTATATCTTTTAAAAAAAAAAATTTAATTATATTCTATATTATATTTTTTTTTTTTTTTTTGCACAAACACACACACTTAAATTAATGTTAAATAGATTCACACCACACCCCAAAAACACAAACCCAAAACACACGCCCCCCACCCCCACACAACACCACACCACACCCACCCCAGATATATTATAATAGTATATATATATATATATTTTTAAAATATATTGTAAGGGTAAAAACCCATTACTTTGGGCTTGCAGGGGTAGATAGGGTTTCGGTGACTCTTTTTTTTCTGGGGTTGACACCACCATAAAAAAACCCAAACAAGACTGTCTAGTTTTAAATCCGGGCGCGGGGGTCCGGTCGCCCCCCCCGGGGGGAGGCGAGCTCCTTAGTGGGGTTAGTTTAGCACGAACTGGTAAAAACGAGGTAGTATAAAATGGACCTCCGCCCCCCTGAGGGGGTGGTTTTTTTTTTGGGGGACTTTTGGCCCACGTGAAAACACCCACGTGGTCCACTGGTAATAGAAAAAAAATTACCCACATCCTGAACAGAAATAGAATTATCACATCTTTATTGCTCGGCCCCCACTCGCGCCTCGCCCTCGAGGCCCTTCAAGGGTGACCTAATTGGGCTGGGTCTCGTCTCGTGCGTTGTCCGGGTTTCAACTTCGTGGCTGCTGTCTTGTTCCTCATCCTCCGGCCCCGGGGTTAATTGCTCGTCCTCGTTACCACACGCCCGAAAGCCCGCACAGGCCCCCTTTGATTTCAGTTTTTCGTCTGACCCCTCGTGTCGGGGCCAGGCCTAACTCGGGGCTCCCTTCCCCGTCCTCACAGATCTCGTCCAGGTCCTTCTGCGCCCACACCCCCTCGAAATCTTCGTTCGGATCTACGGCGTCGGGGAGGGGCGGCATCTCGGGGCGGTTTATACCTGCGCTACGAGCTCCTGGAGTTGATCGGATCGCGGGGCGCCCGCCGGCGTCGCTATGCAAGCTTGGGGCGCGGTATTTTTTTGACAAAAATCTTTGCCCGCGGGCCTATGGCGTGTTCGATGACTCCTTTCCCCACGGCCCCAAAGGGTCCCCCCTTCGGTCCGTGGGGTCCGACTGCAATATAAAGCGGGGAGCCAGATCATAAGTAAGGGCCAGAGAAAGAGAAAAAAAAGGAAACAGAGAAGAGGGGGGGGTAATTCCCACTCCGGTATATAACAATTTAGGGTTTTTTTAATTTTGGTTTTAACTTTTTTCGTCTTTTTTTTTTCTTTTGTGTTTTTTTTTCACAAAGGAAAGAAGAAAATAGAAGAGGGAGATTCAGAGGGGTCCGTAACCTATTTGAACTACCAACCACTCGAAATAGAAAAATAGAAGGAAACGACATCGGCGATCCGCAAAGTCTTTTTGAACCAAGTCGTCACACAGATAAAAATAGTTTTAACTGTACTTTATGTACGAACCACTCGTCAGAAGAAAAAAATTGCGGGCAAAGAGATCATCATAAACTTTACGGGGCATAGCGCAACCACCCTTATTAATAAAAAAGGGTAAAGTTTTTTGCCCTGCGGTGTGAGTGAGGTAAATGTGTGGTATGCGTGGGGGTTTGACGCTAGCGATGGGGGAAAAGCGATGACCTCACCAGAGAATATCATAAAAAAAAAAAAAAAAACACGAATTTGCTTTCACTAAAAAAAAGGAAGTAAATTAGCAAGCTAGCTTTTCGATTATTTCAAACCACATTGAATTCAAATAAAATGATATGGACAAAAATGTAGCAAAATAAATGGGAAAAGAAAAAATATTCGAAAATTTTTTACAAGCAAATTTTTCCGGGTGTATCAAACTGCCGAGGTACATGTCTAGTTTGCACGCAGACTTCAATA
Source organism: Penaeus monodon (assembly GCF_015228065.2). Taxonomy (NCBI): domain Eukaryota; kingdom Metazoa; phylum Arthropoda; class Malacostraca; order Decapoda; family Penaeidae; genus Penaeus; species Penaeus monodon. Next base: position 7,296 of record NW_023639333.1, on the reverse strand, counting down.
AAACTCATTAAGGGGGGATCTATCCCCAAAAATGGTTATGACTGAAGGATTGAGCAGGAATTAAAACCCCTCCTTTTTGCGTTCTGAAAGGGGCGCTCGCAAAATTCCAAAGGATATAAATTTTCACAAATACACAAACGCTTGGGGGTACCCAAAAACTGAAACGACTTCAAGAGGGTGAGAAAGGTGTTTTAATAAGCGAATAAGTTTTAGTTTAAAAAACCTAGCCCCCCCCCCATTAAATTTAAGGGACGTAACCGCGGGTCACCCCGGACTAAAGGACCCGAACGAACGAATAACTTTACCTCAAACGAAGGAGCGCAGATCTTTAGGTTTTTCGCAAAACCCCGGGGGAATATGGGCAATTTTGTGCCCTTTTATGAGGGGAAAATCCTACGCTTATTCAAAATAAAGAATTTTTAAAAATTTTCCCTTTCATACTTCGTTTAGGCCATAGAACGTGTCCCCCAAAAAAAATGAACAAGATCATTGAAAATACCCCCGCCCCCACCGACCGGGAAAAAAAGAAAATGAGGTCAGGGCAACCTTTTTTAATCCCTTTACGCAAAAGAAGAAAAGTACGGGCAGGGCGGGGGGCGAGGGTTAGGAAAAGAGTAAAAATGAAAGATATTCTGTAAATAAAATCACGAACGCGTTAATCGTGCGATGAAAAAATAAATCTTAAAACGAAGAAAAAAATTAATTACTAAAATAACGACGATATTCATTTTATTGATACTCCGATCGCCGGGGAAACGTCTGAGGTGGAAAAATTGGGGAAGGTGCCATTTTTCTTTCCCTTTGCACTATTACCCAAAAAACAACGTTAAAAAAGTATGGGGGAAGAAGGGGAAAAAAATAAGAAAGGGGGCCAAAAGGTATTTGGTTTTTTTTTTTGCCATGTCTTTAAGCGGTGACGGATTTTTTTGGGGGGTGTGTCCTGTTTCATGCCAAAAAGGATGCAACGGCCCCGCTGCCACCCCTTTTTAACGGGTTAGAACCCAATACATGGCTTGCAGGGTATTGATACGTTTTTCGGGTTTTCCTTTATTTCTAGAGTTGACACCACGCAGTAAAAACCACAAGACATGTTTGTTTAATGGGGCCCGCGGAGTCACGGGCGTGCCCCAAGGGGCGGGGCTCCCCTTTGGGCGGGGGCGGGGAGAACTCCCCGGGCAAAAAGGGTAAGATAAAAAAGTGACCTCCGCCCCGCGAGCGGGGGTCTTATTTTTGGGGGGCCCCGGGAAACAGCCACGGGCCACGGGAAAGAAAAGAATTTCCCCCGAACAGGGAAAAAGAATTACCATCTATAAAATTTAAAAATAAAAATAAATTAATAATATAAAAAATAATATAAAAAAAAAAAATGCAAATTGGGTGTGTGATAAAAATTTTTTTTTAATTAAAACTTAAATATAAAAATAAATTAAGAAAAAAAAAAAATATATCTTTTTTATTAATTTTATAAAATTAAAAAAATTTTTTTTTTTAAAAAAATTATTAAATATTATATAAAATTTATTATATATATAAAAATTAATATCTTTAATTTTTTTTATTATCTTTAAAAATTTTTTTTTTTTTTATTTATTAATATAATAATTTTAATAATATATATAAAAAATTTTCTATTTTTTTTGTTTTTTTTTTTAATTTTTTTAAATTTATATTTAGATTTTTTAATTTTTTTTTTTTTTTTTTTATATTTTTTTTTTTTTTTTATTTTTTATTTTTTTTTTTTTTTTTTTTAATTTTTTTTTTTTTTATTTTTTTTTTTTTTTTTTTTTTTTTTTTTTTTTTTTTTTTTTTTTTTTTAAATTTATTTTTATTGGTGGAAATTTTTTTTCTGTTACAGGATGTGGTAAATTTTTTTCTTTTCCCCTGGACCCGTGGCTGTTTTTCCCCGTGGTCCCTGTCCCTGCCCCCGCTCAGCGAGGGCGGGGCCCCTTTTATCTTTCGTTTGCCCCGGGTTTGTGCTAAGCCCCCCGCATGGGGTCCGCCCCCTCCCCGGGCAGCTGACCGGACCCCGCGCGGCCCGATTTTAAATAGAAAAGTCTGGTGTTTTTCTGCGTGGGTCAACTCTCTAAAGGTCGCCGTCGTTCTCCCTGCCCCCTGTTGGGTTTCTTGCCGTTCCAAAAGGGGCGCGAGGGGCCCCTTGCCCTTTTGGATGCAACACACAACACCCCCGAAGAAAAAAACCGCTCGACCGCTTCAAAACTGGCTAAGAAAAAAAAACAGTAAGTACACGTTTGGGGCCCCCTTTTTTATTCTTTTTCCCTTTTTTTCCATAATGTTTTAAGCCGTTTTTTTTTTGTTTGGGTTTAAAAGGGCTAAGGACAGCAAATGGGACCTTCTCCACTTTCTTCCACCTCGATCGCATTTTCCTCGTGAGTATGTACAAAAAACATGAAAATCGTTCGTTAGTTGTAATAATTTTTTTTCTCTCGTTTTTAAGATTTATATTTTTTCATCTGAAAAAGAAATTTAACGGTTGTGTTTATCTTATCACGAATATCATTATTTTTTCGTTTCCTAACCCCCGCCCCCCACCTGACCTACCTTTTTTCTTTTGCGGTCCTTTGGGTTAAAAAAGGTTTCCCCGACCTCCTTTCTTTTCCCGGGGGGTGGCGGCGGGGTAGTTTCAGTGATCATTGTTACATTTCTTTTTGGTTTACACTTTTATCGGCGCTAGAACGAAGTATTAACGGAAATTTATTAAAAATTTTTGTTTGAATATAGCGTAGGATCTTCCCCCATATCATGTGCACAGAATTGCCCCTATTGCCCCGGGGTCGTAAACGCCTTAGATCTCGCTCCGTCGTTTGAGATAAAGTTTTCGTTTTGTTTTGGGCCCCTTTTTGCGGTGTGGGCCGCGGTTACGTCCGTAATTAATGAGACAGGGTTAAGCTAGAAAATTATTCGCTTATTAAACACCTTTTTTCCCCCCCTTGAAAACGCTTGCATGTTTTTTGGGGGCCCCAAGCGTTTTTGTGTTCGGAATTATAATCCTTCGGGAATTTTTCGAGCGCCCCTTACAGTACGCAAAGAGAGCAGGGTTATTATATTCCTGGGTCAAGCCCCTTCAGTCATATCCGGGATTTGGGTAAGGATCCCCCCCCTTATTTTAGTTTTTTTGAAGCTGACGTGCAAAAGGGGAAAGTACCTCGGCGTTTAAAATCTGACCCCCAAAGATTTGCTTTAAAAAAATTGGCGATATTTTTTTCAGCACCCTTTTATTCATCGTCATTCGTCGCATATCAATATGTTGAATTCAATGTGGGAGTTGAAATAATGTAAATAGCTAGCATTTCAATTTACTTTAGTTTTTTTATAGGAACGTAATATTTGGTTTGATTCATTCTTGTGTGAGGTCACTCGTTTTCCCCCTCATTTGTAGCGTCACTCACACAAGCATACACACACACCTTCACCTCACCACACACCCGACAAAAGAAATTGACCCTTTTTCTTAAAAAGGTGGTTTCGCTTTGGCCGGCGTAAAAATTTATGATGTACTCTTTAGCCCGCAATTTTGTCGTCGTGCGGGGTTCGTACTAAGTACAAAATTTCATCATTTCTTTTGTTTGACGGCTATGGTTAATAGACTTTGCGGATGCCCATGTCGTTTTATCTATTTCTACATCAAATGGTTGGGAGTTAAAAGGTCAGCGGACGCTACGCATCTCCCTCTTTATTTTTTTCTTTCCTTTGTGAAAATAAAAACCCAAAAAGAAAAAAAAAAAACGAAAATAAGTTAAAAAAACCACATTTTAAAACCTAATGTTTTGAATAACCCGGGTGTGGTAATTACCACCCCCCCTTCTCTGTTGCCTTTTTTTTTTCTTTACTTGGCCCTTTCGTTATGTTGGCTCCCGACTTTTATTGCAGTCGGACCGACCGGCACCGAAGGGGGCCTTAGGTGCCCTGGGAAGGCCATCGAACATCGCCATAGGCCCGGGACAAAGATTTCGTCAAAAAGGTTTCCATCGCCCCAAAGCTGTGCATAGGCGACCCTGGGGACGCCCGCAGATCGATCAATCCGGGCTCGTACGCGGTATAAGCCGCCCCCCAGATCCGCCCTGCCCCCCGCCCCTGATCGAACAAGATTACGAGGAGTTGGACGCGAGAAGGCCTGGACGAGATTGGAGGACGTGGGACGAGGCCCGGGTTTGCCGGGCCCGGGCTCGAGGGGTCAAGACGAATCTGAAGCAAGGAGGACCTGGGGACTTTCGAGGACGTGGGATAATCGAGGACGGCAGTTACACCCGGGCCGGAGGAGAGGACAAACATGGGGAGCACCCGAAATTGAACCAGGAAAAAGCCGAGAACGGGCGACCCAAGTTGGGCACCCTGAAGGCGCCCCGAGGCGGGGCGAGTAGGTGGCCCAGAATATAAGATGTGGTAATTTTATTTTTGTTTCGGATGTGGATAATTCTATTTCTATTACCAGTGGACCCCGTGGGGTTTCCGGGATCCAAAAGGCCCAAAAGAACCCCCGTCAGCGAGGGCGGAGGTCCTTTTTTATCTGACCTCGTTTTAACCCGGGGGTTCGTGCTAAGCTACCACCGACTAAGGTAGCTCCCCTTTCCCGGGGGCTACCGTGACCTCCGCGCGGCCCCCATTTAACTAGACAGTCTTTTGTGTTTTATACTGCTGTGTCAACTCTCAGAAAAAAAGAGTCAAGCGAATACCAGACAAACCCCTGCAAGCCAAGAAGGGTTCTATACCCGTTACAATAATAAAAATATTAAAATTTTTAAAAATTTTTAAATTTTTAAAAATTATTTTGTGGGTTTTGTGGTGTGTGTGTGGGGTGGTGGTCTGGGGTAGGGTTCTGGGTTTGGTGGGTGTGGTTACTATTTAACATAACAAGGGTGGGGCCCAAAAATATAAAAAAAAAATAATTATATAGATATATATTAGAAGATATAATAGAAAGAAAGATAAAATAATAAAAAAAAAAAAATAAATTTAAAAATTTAAAAAAATTTTTTTTTATTTGGTTGCATAATTAAATTAGAGGATTGATATTTAAATATAAATTTTAAATTTAAAAAAAAAAACAAAATTTCATATATTGAAATTTTATTTTTTTATTTTATACCTTTAATTATTATTTTTTAATTAAAATTTATAATTAAAAAATAAAATATAAATATAATTTGGTGTGTGGGGTAGGTGTTTGTACATAACTATTTTCATTTTTTAAAAGGGGTTTTTTTTTTATATTAATTATGGGGTATTGGGGGGAAAATAGAAAATAAAAAAATTATATTATATCTTACTATAAAACCTACAAATTATAATTTTTTAAAAATATTATAATATATATATATAAAATATAAATAGATATATATATAAAATATAAAGAATATAACATATATATAATAATATAAAATTAATATTAATATATAATATATTATATATATAAAATATATATATATAAAATAGATATATATATTAATAAAGATAATAATATATAAATTATTAATAAATAAAAAAATAAATGTATATAAATAATATATATGTATATATATTTTATATTAAATATTTTATATATATAAATATATATATTTATATTTATGTATATATAAATATTATATATATGTATAAATAAATATTATAGCATATTATATATATATATATATTTTTATATATATAATATTTATTATATATACATATATAGACATAAAATCTATAATCATAATAATATATATATATCACCACACACTCACACACACTCAGTAACATACACACTTACACACAACTCACAACAAAAACACACACACACATACACCACATATGTATATGTATATATATATATATATATAATTATAATATTTATATATAATATATATATTTTATATAATATATATATTTTATATAGAAATGTATATGTATATATATATATAAAAATATATATATATATTATATATATTATATATATGTATATGTATATTATATATATAACATATATATATTATGTATGTATGTATGTATGTATATATATAACTTTTTTATATATGTTAATAAAAGCGTTATTTTTGTTTTTTATTGTTTTTTATTAATTATTATTGTAGTTGTTATTAGTATAGTTGTAAAAATAAGTTTTTATAACTGCAATAATTGTATAATAATGATAATAATTGCAATAATGATGATACTGTTGATGACAAAAATTATTATAATCATGATAATAATGATGATGATAACAGGAATTATATCCATATATAATGAAAAAGGTAAAAGAAAAAAATTCCAAAAGTCTTAAAAAGCGACAAAATCTAGCGAAATATAACCTTCTGAGAAATACTCCAAAATGAGTTTTTTTTCCATTAAAATGATGATTTTGGCAATAATTTGGGTAATAATGATAATAATTACCAGAATTCTATTAATCATGACAATAATGATGATAAAAGTGGAAAAAAGAGAATTTGGATAGCATTTGATGATTATTAATAATATTATCATTATCATTATTATTATCCTTATTATCTTTATTATCATTATTATTATTATATTATTTTTTCATTATTGTTATTTTATTATTATTTTATTATTATTATTATTATCATTATCATTATTATTATTATTACTTTAATTTTTTGGGATATGCCAAAAAAATATTATAACTGTAATAATAACAATAATAATAATAATAATAAGTATAATAATATTAATACTAATCGTTATAATACTGTTATTAATATTATTATTTTTATTGTATCATTATTTTTATTTTTACTGGTAGGTATAATTGCAAAAAATTATTATAACGTAATAATCCCAGTAATAACGATATTAATTAGAAAAATTTATATAAAAATAATTATAAAAGCGTTATTTTTGTTATATTTTTGTATTACTTTTATTATTGTAGTTGTTATTTAGTATAGTTGTAAAAATATATATTATAACTGCAATAATTGCAATAATAATGAAAATAATTGCAATAATGGATAAATAATTGCAATGATGATGATAAGATGATGATAATCATGAAAATAATGATGATAATAACAGGAATTGTGCCATATATAATAAAAAAAAGGAAAAGAAAAAAAAACCCCAAAGGCGAAAAACCGGCAAAATCTAGCGAAATATAGCCTTTTGAGAGTATAATCAAAATGACTTTTTTTCCATTCATTTGATGACTTGGCAATAATTGGGGTAATAATGATAATATTACCAGAATTCTATTAATCATGACAATAAGGGATGAAAAAGTGAGAATAAAGAGAATTTGGAAACATTTAAATGATTATTAATATTATTATGGTTATCTAAATTATC
>NW_023639332.1:5000-12208 GCF_015228065.2 Penaeus monodon | reverse complement strand
TTATAATATATAAAACCCACTATACACGCATAATGTTTAGATTATATAATATATATGTATAATTGTTAAAATTATAGATATGTATATGCACGTTTATTTGTTTTTTTGTATTTTTCTAATTATTTTTAATTTGTATTTATACGTTTCTTTTTTTGTTTGTGTTTAGGTTTTTTTTGTTTTGACTTTTTTTTATATATATATTTTTTATATGTATTATTAATTTTTTTTTTTTTTTTCTTTTTTTTTTTATTGTATACACCACACACACACACATACACACACACACACACACCCCACACCACACACACACACCCCACACACACACCACCACACCCACACACACACTTTAATAATTTATATATTTTAATATATAATTATATAATATACAAACTCTTTGTCTGTAATATTTTATACATTTTTGAAAATTTTACACATATATTACACTATCTATTATCTATTACTTTTCTATCTATCTCTATCTATTCTATTACTATCATAATATATTATATATAATATATATATATATATATATATATTATATATTTTATATAATTTGAATTTTAACTATAAATTAAAATATATAAAAAACATATATTATATATATATTTAATTTTAATATATATATATATTTTTTATATATTAATATATTATATGCTGATATATATATGAATATATAAAATGTTTATCAATACTTTTTATCAATTTTTATTATCTATTCCTATCTATTATTATTATCTTACTAATATATATATATATTATATTTTATAATATATATTATAAAAAAAATCTTTTTTTTAAAAGTGTGTATTTTATTTTTATGTTATATATGGTGGTATATATATATATATATATATATATTATATATAAAATATATATATTATATATATAAAAAAATTATATGTTGTATTTTTAGAAATATCTAATGTATACAATAAATTTATCAATTATCTTTCTATCTTTTCTATCCCCTATCTATCTACTATCTATTATATTATATATATATTTTATATATATATTATAATATATATATTTTTTTTTTATTATAAAAACCGCATAAATGTAAATAGTGGGGTTGTATAATTATATTTTATATATTATATAATATAATAATATATATAATATTATATATATTTATTTTTTTTTTTATATATATGTATATTAAAAAACCACACACACCACACAAAAACCCCAAAACATATATAAAATATATATATATATATATTTTATATATATTATATATATAATTTATATATATATATTTATATTTTTAATAATATATATTATATTATATATATATTATAATTTTATATTATAATATATATATATATATGTATATATATGTTTTGTGTGTGTGTGTAAGATATTTTTTACAAGATATACAGATAAACAAATTCACACACACACACACCACAACTCACTTACCAACAAAAACACACTACCCCCACACACCAAAACCACACCACACCCCAAAAACACACACACCACACCACACCACACCACCAAAACATACAACACACAATATATAATATATATATATATATATATATTTTATATATATTATATTATATATATAAAATTCATATATATTTCATATTTATTTTTATATGATTTTTTTATTAATTATTATTTACATAAATATCTATCTCATGTCTCGGGGGGCTAACGCCGACGGGGGCGCAGGGCCCGATCCCCTTTCGTTTCCCAGCACGGGGACCCCTTTTAGGGCGAGTTCCCAGGAGGACAGGGCCCCATTCTAGTTCCTGGGACAGGTCTGCGAGCTCCCCAAGCCAGATCTCTAGGATCCACGGGTCTCCTCCACCCGGGGTTTTCTGCAGAGAGACAACCGGGGGGGCAGGGTCGCCCATTAGGGGGGGCGAGCTAGAGGCCATATAGCCGAGTTGGCGATCCCGGATTATGAAGTAACAGGCCCCATGCCATTTCCACGGGAAAACCCCCGGGTTTGGGGGACACTGGCCTGCAACTTCCCCCAGATCCGGCGAAGGGACTTGTTCAAAAGGCATAAAGGGAGACTCCAAGGCATGGATGCGTCCGGGTTTTCGCTTCCATAGAGCAAAACGGAAAAGTATCAAGGCCCTTTGAAGACACGCAGTTTGGTTTCTGATAGTTACGACACCCCAAACGCTTTTTTGATTGATTTCATGGTCTTTTGCCGGGCCCAACCCGTCTACTGAACCCGGGTCTGAAAACCCAGAGATTGGACTGCGCTCCCAAGGTATGAAAACTTTCGTGATTTCAACGCCCTCCCCGAAGCATGGATCGACTGAAGGGGTTTCCCCCTAACAGGCCCCCAAATCTGAACTTGGTCTTGGCCCCGGGGGGGGAGCCCCTTTTTGGCCCTAGGGGTTTTCCCTCTTGTAAATGCTCAAGACCCGCCACAAGGACTCAAGGGCCCAGATAGGATGGCAATCGTCGGAAAAGTAAAGTCCGAGACCTTAATATTGCCTAGTGTGCTCCGAAATGATTTTGGTGAGCTTGCCCTTTATCCAGTATAAAAGTTGAAAAGTGTGGGTGAAAGGGGACACAGTTTTGCCCCCCCCCTGAATTAACAGGGAAGAAGTTCGACATCCCCCCACCACACTTCAGCACTTTCAGTACCAGTATAGGGTTTGCTATCGGGCCCCAAAATCGTGTGGGGTTTCCCTGGCCTCGGGATCCCCCATAGCGTTTTCCCGATGCCCCGAGTAAAACCCTCGAGGCGATGTGGGTTGAAAGACCCACGAAAAAAACTCACACGGCTTTCCACAATTACTAAAGGCTAGTATCGGCTTTTGGGGGGATTTGCCAGGAGTAAATCCAGACGCTCCGGTTTCCCGGGTGCCTCAGTAGGTGGTTGCGGACCCGTTCAGAAGAATGGAGCGAGAACTCCCCTGGATCGAGCAGTGTAATCCCAAGGTATTGCTCAGTCCATCGACCCTTTCCCTTCCCGAGAGGGAGGGACCCCCCCCTAGCAGGTCGGGGGGAATGGTACCAGAGGCCAAATGGCAGTAGGACTTTTATGCGGGGTCCCGACCCTTAGGTTCCCCCCCAGCCTTTAGAAATTCAGCAGGGAATCACATATTTCCGCAGCTTTCCCCCTCTTTAGCTTGGGGAAACGCCCGCCTAACCTTGTTAGGGTAGGAGGTTTCCCGCGATGGGGGGGCCGGCACAGGCACTGAGACATCACTTTATCCAAGCTAACTGTTTGGGGGGTCCCCCTGGTACAACTGTTCAAATACTCAGCCCCAAGTTCACGAACCCCAACAGATTGAGATGATCCGTCATCGCTGATCGGATGCAGTCATCTTTGGGGGGCTTAGGGTTCAGTTTATAGGGCTTTGGGAGGCAGGGCGAAGGTCATTTTCCAAAGAAATGGCCTTGACCTTCAGCAAAATTCCGATGGGGCGTTCCCTTTTCCCTTCAGAGTGTCCCACCCTACGCACCATGGAAAAGCGCAAAACTTGATTCCATTCAGCCCACCCGCGACACGTTTAGTGGTCTAATGTTCCAGGGGGGATGGTATTTTGCCCTTTCCTGGGCGTACGCCAATGGCCCTGAGCTGCTTCGGGTTACGCGCTTAAGGACTCCCACAGAGCAAATGGATCCGTCAGGGTTTTGGTTCTGAGAATCGGTCAGAGGGGCTGCCGGGCGAACCCACGGGCACATCCTCTCCCTAGTCTGCCAAGTGAAACACCTAGGGGGCCCCGGGGGGGACGGGGGGTTTTTAAATGGACCGCAGGGTAGCCCCAAAAGCCTATGGTCGGTTTTCCCCAGAATCAGCACTCGGGGAAACCCTGCAGTTCGGGACCTCCATCGGTGCTGACAGAAGTGGTCGATCTCCTTTGGCCCCATTACCTGTATCGCTGTACCCAATACAGCGATGGAGGGTTTGGGGGGCGGTAACAGGGGGCAGAGATCTCATTTTCTGGGGGCCTAGCAAAGTCCCCCAGAAAAGGGGGTATTTTTCGCTGCTGGGATCAGCTCCCGAGCCATGGGGGGGCCCACAGACATCCGAGCAGCTCGTCACAGCGGATACCGATTGAAGCGCCCAGAACAATGCGAATGTCTCGCCGGGGGGCAATCGTCTGCCACAGATGCGAGTTTTTCGTAGAAAAGCCCCTTTCAATCGGTTTTTTTTAATCGGTAGGAGCGTATCAGCAATAAAGAAAAAAAAAGAAGCCAAAAAACATGCTTTAGTCTCAATGCCATGATACGCCATAACCCGGGGCCCTCGACTACCGCAGGGTAAGCGACTGGGGAGGCTATGGCTCCCCTGGGTTGGGGACCCTCGCGCGGCCGACCCGTAGTAGGTTAACCACCCACACTGACGGCCGCTACCCGGTTTCTCACCTTGAGAGGGGGAGCCCCTCAATCCCGTCCTTCAATTCCCCCGATAGCGAGGTAACCGCTCATCCTGCCGCAAGGACTGGATGTCCAAGCGCCTACCGGAAAGCAGCCCGAGGTTAAAACCTCGGGTGGGATCCGGGTGCACGCCACCTCTGCCGCCCCCCCCAACACAGCCCCCCGATAAAAGGGGGCGGGAGGGTGTGGGAACGCCTATCCACCTGTGGGGTTCCCGAGGCTTTCCCCACAAGGGGTTTATGGGGGTTTGGGCCCGCCGGGGGGGGGGCGGGCGGTAACTCTCGTTCCAATCCGCACCCGACATTTGCCCCCCAGCGGGAACCCCCAGCCCCCCTTACTTTCTGGGTGGGAGGGACAAAAACCCTCCCCCCCGCATTCCATTCATTGGGGTTGAGAGGGGTCATTCTGGGGGGAGGAGGACTGGGCAAGGCCCACCTCCCGAGCCGCCCCCTTACCCCCGGGGGGCTAGGGGGCAGGGGTGGGACGAAGCCGAGCGTGTTCCACGCCCGGGGGGCCTAATCGTACCCTGGGGCCTCCCGTGCCCCCGGGCCCCCACAGATTTTGCCTGGGGGCCGCAAGTACCCCGTTACCATGGGTGGCCACGAGGAGGCAAAGAGAAGTCTTAAAGAGGAGAGGCTGTGACCCGGCAGGGGAGAATTATGCAGAAGCTGCTCCCCTTTTTCGCAATGGGGTAGCCCCGGGGTGGAAGCTGCAAGCGAGAAGGCATGCAAGCACTTAAAACTACTAGGCCCACAATAAATTTTTATATATTATATATATATATATAATATAATATTTTATATTATGTAATTAAAAATAAATATGTTTATGATATATCTATTCCCTTTTTTTTTACACGAAATATAATATATATATATATATATATTTATATATATATAATATATAATAATATATATATTATATATTTTAATGTCTGTGTAGAAAAAATAAACGAAAGAAATATAAATAAATTTTGTATAATACAATATATATATATATATTTTATATATATATATTTTTAAAATATATATATATATATATATAAAATAATATTAAATATTTAAATAGTATTATGATATATCTATTCCTTTTTTTTTTCTACAAGACATATATATATTTTATATATTATTTATATATATTTTATATATTATTATTTATATATTTATATATTAATTATATGTCACAATACGTATATACATAATTTTTTTTTATAAAATTTTCAACACTATATCTACAAAATATTTTTATAGAATATATATACATTAATTTTTTTTATTATTAAAAATATATTATACATAGTAATATATAATATAATTTTATATAAAATTAATTAAATATAATGTATATATATATAGTATATATAATGTATATATATATATATATATATATATTTATATGTCACAATACGTATATACATATGTATATATGCTTGGTATATGATATATATATATTATATATATATATATTATATATTATATATAATATATATATATATATATATATATACAAAGTATATATATATATGTATATATATATGTATATATATATATATATACATATGTAATATATATATGTGTATATATTAAAAGAATATATGTATATATATTCATATATAAATATGTGTAGATATATGTGTGTGTACTTATAAATATAAATATATGTATATACGTATTGTGACATTATATATATAATTATATATATATATTATATATATATATATATATATATATATATATATTATATATATATATATATATATATATATATATATATATATATATATATTATATATATATATGTCTGTGTAGAAAAAGTAAAGGAATAGATATATCATAAATACATATTTATGTATATATACATATTATATATATATATATATATATTATATATATATATATATATAATATATATATGTGGGCCTAGATAGTGTTAAGTGCTTGCATGCCTTCTCGCTTGCAGCTTCCACCCCTGGCTAGCCCAGTGCGAAAAAAGGGAGCAGCTTACTGCATAAGTCTCCCCTGCCAGGTCACAGCCTCTCCATCATTAAGACTTCTGCAGTGCCTCCTCGTGGCCACCCATGGGTAACTGGGTACCTTGCGGTCCCAGGCTAAATCTGTGGGGGATCTCGGAGCAGCAGGAGGCCCCAGAGGTACGGAGTTATGGCCCACCGGCGTGTGAACACGCTCTGGCTTCGTACCAACTCCTGCCCCCTAGCCACCCTGGGGTAATGGGGCGGCTCTGGGGAGGTGGGCCTTGCCAGTCCTCCTCCCCCCAGAATGAGCCTCTGGCAACGTCCCAAGTGAATGGAAATGCTGGGGGGAGGGGTGTTGTCCCTCCCACCCAGCAAGTAAGGCGGGCTGTGGGTCCCGCTGGGAGGGCAAATGTCGGGGTGCAGGATTGGAACGAGAGTTACTCGTCCCGCCTGCACCCCGGCAGGCGCCAACCCACCATGAAGCTTGTGGGGGAAAGCCCTCGGGAACCCCACAGGTGGATAGGCGGTCCCACAGCCTGCCGACTCCCTTTATCTGGGGCTGTGTTGGCGGGGGCGGCAGAGGTGGCGTGCACCCGGAGTGACCACCCGAGGCTTAACCTCAGGCGTGCTTTCCGGGTAGGCGCTTGGAACATCCAGTCCTTGCGGCAGGATGAGCGGTTACCTCTGCTATCGCGGGAATTGAAGTGACTGGAGTTGAGGTGGCTGCCCTCTCAGAGGTGAGAAGGCCTGGTTAGCGGCACGATCAGTGTGGGTGGTTACACCTACTACTGGTCGGGCCGCAGCGATGGTCACCACCTCCAGGGTGGTAGCCATAGCCATCTCCAGTCGACTTCAGCCTGCGGTAGTCGAGGTGACA
>NW_023639331.1:5000-12208 GCF_015228065.2 Penaeus monodon | reverse complement strand
TTTTCCAATAAAACTAATTTATTAAAATGAATTTTTTTAATTATTATATTAAAAAATTTTGGTATTTAATATAAATATATTTTGGGGTTTTTTTTTAAAATTTTTTTTTTTTTTTTTCTAGTTTTTTGTTTTTTTAATAAATATTTAAAAAATATTTTTATTAAATATATTTTTTTTTTTTTAATGTATATTAATATGTATATATTATTAATTTTATTATTTTTTTGTTAAAAACAAAAAAAGGGAAAAAAAAAAAAAAAAAAAAAAAGAAAAAAAAAAATTATACAATCTATTTTTTTTTTTAAAAATTTTTTAAAAAAATTTAAAAAAATTTTTTTAAAATATTTTAAAACAATTTTAAAATTTAAAATTAAATTTTAATTTTAATTATCAAAATTCTAAAAACCACACCGGTTGGGGGCCCAAATTTGGTTAAAATTTTTTTTTAAAAAATTTTTTTTTTTTACGAAAGGGTTAATTAAAAAATAAAAACTTGCGTAAAATTAAAGGTGCCCCAAAAAATGGGGGAAATTAATTTTCAAAAAAAAAACAATTTTTTTTTAAACGGTGTAAAAATTTAAGCTGTAAAACCTTTAAAAAAATTTTAAAAAAAATTTTTTTTTTTTTTAAACCATTTAAAAAAATTTTTAAATTTAATTTTATTTTTAAAATAAAAATATATTTAAAAAAAATTGTTCCCCGGTTTCAGTTTTTTTAAAAATAAAACTTTTTAAATTTTTTTTAAAGGAATTTTGGTTTGAAAAAATTTTTTAAAAAATATAAAAAATAATTTTATAAATGTTTTTTTAAAAAAGGTTTTTGGGTTTTTTTCCCTTTTAAAAAACATTGGGAAAAAAAAAAATTTTTTTAAATTTTTTTTTTTTTTTTTTTCTTCTTTTTCCCACTCTTGTTTTTCTACCCCCTTTTTTTTAAAAAAAAAATAATATATATATATATATTATAAAAAAAAATATTTTAAATTATAATAATAAATATATATATATATAAATTAAATATATTAATTATTATATTAAAAAAAAAAAAAAAACTTAAAAAAAAAAAAAAAAATAAAAAAAAAAAAATATATTTTATTTATATATTTTATATTTAATTATATATATATATATAAATATATATAGATAATTATATCTATATACTATACTGATATAATATAATATATATATATAAAATGTAGGATGTGTTAGGTATATATATATGTATATATATGTGGGTGTGTGTATGTATATATACTATATATATATCATAGTATATATTTATATATATATATATAAACACTATTATATATATATGGATGCGTAGTACACCACACACACCAGAGATGGACGATTAAATCAGGATCAACTGAAATCAAAATTCAATACAAGAATGATGCTGCATTATATAATATTTTTTCTTCTGTCCAAAACACATGAAATTTCCAGGATAGGTATGAAAATAACCCATAATATCCCTTCTTTTATATCATATATATACATATATATAATATGATATATATATATATATATATTTCTGTTGTTAAATGTGTATATAATCAAATTTCCACATCCATTAAAAATCAATTAAAGAGGTTGGTACTTGTTTAAGAGAAGTAAGAAAATACTGAAACTTTTGCGTCAACCAATACAGTAGTGCAATAGATATTAATATATATATACAATACAGTATATATACTACTATTACTATATATATATATATAGATGCTATTAAAAAAAAAAAGTTACTATATATATTATTATGAAGTAATGGATTTATGACCAGGAAACATCACAATTATTACAGCCTGTGGTTAAAAAAAGGACCATTGAATACTTTTTGTTTGAAAAGTTATTATTCCCTGTCATTGTATAGGTCACAGGTTCATTCGTTTATCCTGCTCTAAAGTTTCTGTTTATTTGCTTTATATTACCGCATTATCTGTCACAAATACAAATATACAATATATAAAAGCACTTTTGTAACAAAAACGTGTTCCCTGTCAAAGTTGTCTATCTATTTATCTATCTGTGTGTGTGTGTGTGTAGATATATATGTTATTATTATATACTATATATATATATATTCTTAGATATATATATGTATATTTAGATATATACTATAACAAATATATGTATATATATCTATATTCCACTATATACTATAAAGATATATATATATATATTATATAATATCCTATATGACTATGATATATATATACTGAATATGTGTCGTGTGTGCTGATATGTATCATGTATATATGTATATCGATATTATGCACTCTATATATAATGTATATTTATACATATATATATGATAATCCCAGAAAAAAATATATATACATATATAACATATACATATACATATAAAGGCACACAACACAAAAACAATATGTACATATTTAAATATATATATATAATATATATCTATATGCATATATACAATATTATATTACATATGTAAATATATTACATATTAGATATATTTACATAGTAAAGATATATACATAGTATATATATTTACATATGTAAATAACTATACATATTATAATATGTAAATATCCAGATGAATTTGAAACTGTAGTCTCATTTGTTCAAAAAATCAGTTTTTTGTATTGTGACCAACCCGTATATGTCATTCTAACATATGGTGAAACACGGGTACTGGTTGCCCGTAAGGAGAGGGTCTCGCCCACACCCATTCAGATGTGAAAGAACAAGGGCCTGCCCTCATGCTGCCTCAGTTCTCTTGACGAGATGAATCTACCGAGCGCGACTGAACAGGGCCCAGCGGGTAAGAGTTACAAACCTTCGTCGGCGACTGCCACATTTATGTTTCATAGGCTGTCTTTAGCATGAATGAAAAAACATGCTTCAAACAACTCTCCTGAATTAGGCGTTACTTAATGAATAAGATTAGTATCTTAACGTTAATGAAAGGTACACGCATAGCACCACCGAAATGAGAATAAATCTTTCATGTGTGAAAAACTAAGAACTGGACAACATGGGAATGGGCCAGTTACTGGCAAATTAGCGGATTAGACTGTTAGCAAACAGCCGGACAAATTCCTAGCCAATGGAAAACTCAGAAAATACGTATATGCATGCTTGGTAGCCATTCTGTCATTTTGGTTGTCATATCGTCATTATGTTGCCATATTTGTCAATGTCATTCTAGTTGCCATGTAATTATGGTTACATGTAATTATGGTTGTCATATCATTCTGGTGCATCGTTATTCCTGTTGTCATGTCATCTTTGTTGCCAAATATTGTCATAATTATGGTTGCCATTATTGCCATTTGTGTGCTGTTACATTGTCCGTCATGTCATTGTTAATTTGATCGTCCATATTCTTATGGTGTGGTTGCCATATTGCCATTCTGGTTGGCATGTTGCCATTCAGGTGCCAATTGTAATTCTTTTATGGTTGTTAATTGTTACTCTGGTTGCATATTGTCATTTCATGTGTGTGTCATTCTGTCATTCTGGTTGCCATTATTGATGTATTTTCCTTTGACTCTCGCATGAACACCCTAATGTTGTATTAAGAGCGACAGTCATTTTTTTATTTCACTGATTTTGCTTTGTATATTGTGATCTTAGAGTATCATTTAACATGTGATGACTAATTCAGTTAAAATGAGATAATTTTGAAATTGATTACATTATGATTGTTTTTTATTATTAAAGCGGAAATCGTTGCGAATTTCAGTCAACTGAAATTAACAGTAATTGGTTGATTTGATGATACACATGTTGCTTTCCTTACAATGAAATTGCTTGTTCACTTTTATTCATTTACGGTTATAGTCTAATCTCCATCAGCAGATGATTTGACCGCCCGGGCTCTAATACCCTCATAATCCCATCTAAAAGGACGAGGGATAATGATAAGCGAATAAGTTTATATGTATCATCATGTATGTTTATTTAATATATTCTTATAATAATTTTGTTATACTATGTTTGTTATTCATTCGTAATTTAAATATTTTATTATTTATTGTATCTGCTATTTATTCACTTCTTATTTCATGATGTATTCATTATTTATTTTGAGGTTTATCATTTTAGTGTTGCATTTCATTATTGTAATTGTTTTGTTTTATTATTGATACTATTGTATGTATCTTACCATTATTCACTAATTTTTATATGAATCTTTCTCCTTTATTTCTCTATCCTTTTGTTATTCCGTAGAGATATTATTTCATTGTTCATTATACTATTTCTAGTTATTTTTGCAATCAATTCTCAGATATTGATTGTTCGCTACCCTTCCATCTTATGTTTTAACCTTATTTTTTATGTTCTCAAAATCTTCACCTTCTTATTTTTTTTCATTTTGTCTTAATTTTTACTTATCTCTTATGTACTGTTTTTTGCTTACAATTAATATATATATAGACTATTGTATTCCACTTCCTTGTTCTTATTATTATTCAACTTATTCTTTTTTCTTATTATTATAATATTATTCTTCTTATGTTCATGTATTTGGATCGCTTCTTCCCCTTTTCGGTTCTTCTTTTTCTTCGTCTCTTCTTCAACTATTGCTTCGTCTTATTTGGATCGCTTCTCCCCTTTTCGCTTCGTGTTTGTCTTTGTCTCATTCTTCCCTTATTGCTTCGTCTTATTTGGATCGCTCTTCCCTCTCTGTTCTTCCGGAGTCTCGCTGCGCCCTCGAGCAGCGTCGCGTTCCAGCAAATGGGAGAAGATTCGTGGATGATCCAATGGCGGGCCTCATTCTCGTCGAGACCCACTTCCCCATCCTCCTGGAATGGCATGGGGTCGAAGCATCTATGTGAGGGCGCCGAAGATTAGTGCTCAGTGGAGGTGTGGCGAGGGAAGAGAGTCGACGAGGGGGCAGAGCCTCGTGCTGTTGGGGGTGTTGTAGCCCAGCAGGAGAGGTGCGGGGTCAGAGGCACAGAGCACCACACACTGTTTCTGAAAAAAAATATATACATATATGTACAATACATATAATTAGGTTATATATTTATATACATATATAGATATATATATATATAATATATATATACACATACATATAAATAAATGTTCATACATACACTCACATATTATATAGAGAGATAGATTCGAGATAATAGATAGGTAGATATGTATTCATACATAATGTATGTGTGTATAAATATATATACATATTATCTAATAAATTCCCTTTATTTATTTATTTATTTATATGTGCATGGTTTCTGTGTGGATTAAGTATGTATATTTGGATAAATTTATATGTCAATTAGATAATTGGCTACTACCTACCTTCGACCTACAATTCTATCTACTTACCTACGATCTCCTACCTAGTTATTAGTCAGCCTTTTACCGGGCCCATCTATCTATGTGTGTATCACCTGCTAGTATCTTGGTTAGGTTAAGTCACGTTAGATTTAATTGCGTTTTGTTATATTACGTTAGGATAGGTGTTTGAATAGGTCTACACCTTGGTTAGGTTACGTTTCGTAGTCTAGTTAGGTTAGGTTAGGTTAGTTATATAAGTTAGGTAGGGTGGCCTTGGTTAGGTAGATAACGGTTTAGGTTGTTAGATTATGATTTTATGTAGCATAGGTTTAGTTGGTTTAGGATAAACGTTAGGATAGTTAAGGATATATTAAGTTTAGTTCGGTTAGATTTGGGTTAGGCTAGGATTAGGTTTAGTTATCTCGGTGTAAGATCGAGGAAGAGTTTAGTTCTTTTGTCCTGTTATGTTTATGTTAGATTAGGTTTTAATACGTTAGGTTTATTATGTTATGTTTCGTTATATTAAAGTTTGGGGTAGTTAGGTAGGTTTCGTTTTAAGTTAAAATATTTAGATTAGAGAAGGTTTAGTTACGTAATGTTGTTTATGTTAGATAGGTTTTTCGTTAGGTTCGGTTAGATTGATTCTAATTTCAGGTTATATGGATAGGTCCGGTTTAGTTATATAGGGTATAGTAGGGTTGGTTGGGTTGGGTTAGATTAAGTAAGATGGGATAGCTTTAGTTCCTTAGATAAGCTTAAGTTAATTCGATTTGGCTTAGGAGGTTAGGACAGAGTGTGACGTTAGAATATTTTACATTTACTTCAGTTAGCTTAGGTAGTTTGGGCTAGTTTTGGTCCAGATTAGTTCGTTTCGGTGATATTAGGTTGTAGTAGGCAAGGCTATGTGAGATTACTCATTTAGGTTAGTTATTAGCTGTAAATATGTTAGGTTTTGGGTTAGGTTAGATTAGATTAGTTAGGTTTAGTTATGTTTTTAGATTGAGTTAGATTTGGTTAGTTAGGTTTAGTTAGGTTTAGATAAGGTAGGTTGGTTTTAGTAGGTCCTTGTGTTTTTTTAAGTTTGATTAGTTAACTTTGTTTAGTTAGAGTAGGTTAGATGCGTTATGGTTAGATTAGTGTACAGTTGTACAAATTAGGTTAGGTTAAGTTTTGCGTTAGCTCACGTTTAGCTAGCTAGGGTTAGGTTTAGTTAGTTTTCGTAAGTTAGTTTAAGCTTATGTTAGGTTTAGTTCAAGTTCAGTTACGTTAGATCTGGTTAGTTAGGGTTTAGGGTAGGGTACATTAGCTTTGGTTAAGTTACATATTTAACCCCAACCTCAAGTAAATGTAACCCATCATTATTCTAACCTAACCTAACTAAACCTAATCATAATCAACATAACCTAAATAAACCTAATCTTAATTAACAATCCTAACATAACATAAGACAATCTAACGTTGATTGATCCTAATCCAAAACTAACGAAACTACTTCAACCAACCAAAATAACTTACCCTAACATACTAACCTAACTAAAACCAAACCTAACCTTACCTAAACTAAACCTATTAACATAAACCTAGCTAACATCGCATAACGAACCTGAACTACATCACAAATACATCAGCTAATCAAACTTACCCATACCTAACTCACTAATCAAAACCCAACCTAACTGGACTAACATAATTTAATCTAACATAACCTAACATAACTGACCTAACCTTAACTACATGAACCTGACTTGACGATATTTTAACACGTTGTCTCGAGTGCCGGACTGGTGTGTATTTATCTAGCTACTTGCTCCGCCTTCACCCTGCCTTCGGGTGCGTTAGATCTTCAGGGTCATGATCGGCTCGTCAGGGCCGGAGGAGTCTTCAAGGACCACGGTTTTGTCTGAAATGTATAGGCAGAAGGGAGAGGCTGAGAGAGAAGTGAGGACG
>NW_023639330.1:5000-12208 GCF_015228065.2 Penaeus monodon | reverse complement strand
TTTTTAAAATAGATAAAGGGTACCCATTTAAACGAAATTTCCTTTGGGAAATAAAGCTTCTTCATAAAAACCTGCCCAGGTTGAAAAATTTGTACCCGGTTGATAATTTGGTGAATGTTTTTTAAGCTTGTAAATGGGGGAAAATTACTGAGATAATAAAGCCCGGGGCCCATGAATGTGGGTTTCCTGTAGGAAATCATAGCAGAATCATAGCAGAATCACTCCCATCCTAACTATGAACCCGCAACTAAAAAATAATTCCACTGAAACCACCCTGTTTACCAGTAAACTGGGCCCCAAACCACCCTTTTTTTGGTTTCCCTTTCCTTTGCTACCTGCTTTTTTGTTTTTGGGCCATCTAATGATTTATTTGTTGTTTTTTTTGTTTTTATTATTTTTTGTTTTAAATTTATTTTTCCTGTTTTAATAGCCTGTGATGGAGTTTGCTTTTCCCCGAACGTTTAAAATTGAAAATTTTTTCTTTCACCTGTTGGTTTTCCTCTTCCTATAAGAATTCTTTTCCCCACGGGACTCTTCTTAACACTTTACATACTAAGAATAGGGCAAAATATCCTGGACCTCTACAAAAGATTGAAAGAATTCTTTCCCGTTCCAAAAAGGGTTAAAAAGCTTAAAATTCCTTAAAAACATGTAAATCCTATGGAACTTTACCTGATTTTGTTAAAATTTAAGTGTATTGTCCCACTTCCCAAAACTACCAGCTATCTTTTCTGGTGTTTCCCCTTTTTTGGGTTGGGAAAAAAATAAACAAAAGAAAAAGATTCCTAACTCAAAAAAAACTGGAGGTGACATTACTCTATTTACTTCCTCTGTTTTCTCTTTTGTTTCCAAAATGCTTTTTCTATCATTGCAAAATATAAATAAAAAATTTTAAACGGGATCTCAGACTAATAAAGCTGCAAAACTGGGATTGCCCTAAAAAAAAAGGTGTAAGAAAAAGGTTTTTTTTCAATTTTTCTATCGAATATTAAAAATTTAACAAAAAAGCCTTTTTTTAGGTTTGGATTATTGTATCCACCCACCATTTCCCACAATCATTTTTTTCTTTTTTTTTGAAAAATTTGTCACACTATAAAAAACTGTGAGATTTATAAAGAAAATGGATCATATCCCCAAAAACTTTTTCTATGTGGCCCGAGACTTATAAAAATTCAACCTCTATCAAGAGAAACCCATGACCACACCCCTACCTTTACACCCAAAAAAAACTTAAAAGTTATAAAAACTCTCTCCCCAAAACCAGAAAAGGGGGTCGTGGTTTTTGTTACCAAAACAAAGATACTACCACAATAACTTAAAAAAAATAGTTAATGACCCCCCAAAATTTAAACCAATTATTCTGCCCTGCTACTCATCTACGAAATTAAAAAAACAATTAACAGACTTTTTTGCGCTCGAAAAGAAATCTATCTTAAATCACTTAAAACCCTTTTTAAACGACATCTGCTCCAAACCTGGTTTTTTATATGGGCCTTCCCAAATTCATAAAATTGGCAACCCCTAGCCCCATAATTTTTGCTATTGGAACCTTCAATTATATGTTGCAAAAAAATTCTTTTTAAAGATCATCCCCCCCTTAAACCAAAAATGAATATACTATAAAAACTTTTTCGTTTATAAAAGAATCAGTGCCCTTAAACCACTCGCCCTTTCCCCTTGGCAATTTTGACTAGAATCTTTTTTACAAATTTTTCCTCTCAAGAAACCCTGCCTAATTATAACAAACTGCCTCATCCTCTTAACTTGTACGGTCTAAATAAGACAATTTCAAAAAACTTTTGGGATATAGCTGCTCCAATTCTGTTTCCCTTTTTATGACTAAATTTACACGAAAAATAGAGGGTGAGCAATGGTTCCCCCTTTGGGGCCCTTGTTATGCCAATACTTCCCTTTTGCCACCATAAACGTTTGGGTTTAAAGAAATTTGTCCTGCTAATTTCAACCTATTTTTATCGTCGTTACATGGATATACTTTCTTATTTTTTTAACACCCATCTCACTTAACCTTTCCTCTCATTTTGAATTCACAACCCCCAACTTAAATTCCTTGTGAAATTGAACAAAATAAAAACTACATTTCTTATACACAAAAATTTTCGTAATAACGGTTTCTTCACCAGTCCCGGGAAAACCCACATTCACTGGCCTGGGCTTCATTATCTCACTATATTCCTCACTTTAAAAGTTAAAAACTTACTACCTTACAACCGGGGCTACAACATTTGTTCAACTGGCCCTATTTTCATGAAAAACTTCATTCCTAAGGAATTTTTCGCTTAAAAGGGGTCCCCATCTTATCTTTTTAAAAAGCATCGCAATTTTCGGGTCTAATTCCCCAAAAAACCACAAAAACCCATTAAACAAAACATTAAATTTTAAAACTTCCATATGGGGGCGGCTTAGTTTTTCCAAAAAAATCACTAAAAAAAAATTTCAGACAATGCTATCCTAAATAGGGTTTTTGGGTTTTTTGTTTTTACAATTCTAACCTATGGGAAATTTTTTAAAAGAAAAAGAAATTGTGACTCTAAACTTAGTTCGATGGGGGTTTTTACCTTTTATTTGTCCTACTGTCAAGTCGTGATAATCAGATGGTACCGCTTTGAAAAAACTAAAGTCATCAGGACAGGCTACAGCTGAATAATTTACTCCGATAGGTCCACCTAATGTGTTAGCTTGATTTCAAATCTTGACTACCTTAACAGATTGACCTGAAATCATAGCATCAATCACTCCACATCCTAACTATGAAGCCGCAACTAAACAATAATTCCACTGCAACCACCCTGTTTACCATGTAAACTGCCAAACCACCCATTTTTTGGTTAGTACCTGTCACTTGCTACACTGCCTTTTTTGTCTGTGGCCATCTAATGATTTATTGTGTTGTTTTACTTTGTATTATTATTATTTTGTATTAAATTTATTTTTCCTGTTTTATAGCACTGATGATGGAGATTGCATTCTCCGAAACGTTTGAAATTGAAAAATGAAGTTCTTCTCAGCCGTGTTGGTTTTCCTCTTCCTGATAAGAATTCGTTTCCCACGGGACTCTTCTATAACACTTTACATACTAAAGAAGTACGGCAAGAATATCCTGGACCTCTACAGGAAGATTGAAAAGAATTCTTTCCGTTCCAAGAAGGTGGAAAAAGACTTAAAATTCCTTGAAACATGTAAATCCTATGGAACTTTACCTGATTTTGTTAAATTTAGAGTGTATTGTCCCACATTCCAAACTACCAGGACATATCGTTCATGGTGCTTCGATCTTTTGGATTGGGAAATAAATAAACAAAAGAAAAAGATTCCTAACATCAAAAAGAAACTGGAGGATGACATTACTCTATTTACTTCCTCTGTTTCTCTTTTCGATTCCAAATGCTTGTTATCTATCATTGGCAGAAATATAAATAAGAAATTATGTAACATTGATCTCAGACATAATAAGAAGCTAGCAAAACTAGGAATTGACCTAAACAAAAAGGTGGATAAGAATAAGGTTATTTTCAACTTTTCTGATCGAATATTAACAAATGAACAAAAAGAAGTCCTTTCTTTAGGTTTGGATTATTGTATGCCACCCAGTACCATTTCCCACAATCATTTTTTTCTTTGTTTTGAAAAATTATGTCACACTATAAAGAACTGTGAGATTTATAAAGAAAGATGGAATCATATCACCAACAACATTTCTACTGTGGCACACGAGACTTATAAGAAATTCAAACATCATATCAAGAGCAACCATGATCCACACCCCTACCTTACACCCTTAAAAAACTTAAAAGATGATAAAAACATCATCATCACCAAACCAGATAAGGGTCGTGGAGTTGTTATCCTAAACAAAGATGACTACCACAATAAGCTTAAAACAATAGTTAATGACACCTCCAAATTTAAACCAATTATGTCTGACACTGCTACTCATCTACTGAAATTAGAAGACAAATTAAACAGACTTTTGCGCTCGATAAGAACATCTATCGGTGAAATCACTTACAACCTTTTAACGACATCTGGCTCCAAACCTGGTTTTTTATATGGCCTTCCCAAAATTCATAAAATTGGTCAACCACTACGCCCCATAATTTCTGCTATTGGAACCTTCAATTATAATGTTGCTAAATTCTTAGTTAAGATCATCACCCCATTAACCACAAATGAATATACTATAGAAAACTCTTTCTCGTTTATCAAAGAAATCAGTGCCCTTAAACCACTACGACCTGTCACTATGGCAAGTTTTGACATAGG
Source organism: Penaeus monodon (assembly GCF_015228065.2). Lineage (NCBI taxonomy): Eukaryota > Metazoa > Arthropoda > Malacostraca > Decapoda > Penaeidae > Penaeus > Penaeus monodon. The sequence continues at coordinate 7,927 of NW_023639330.1, read as the reverse complement.
ATCATTATTTATTAAGTGTCCCTCTCAAAGAAACCACTGACATAATTATAAACAAAACTGCCTCATCACTCTTAAACTTGTACGGTCTGAATAAGACAATTTACAAGAAACTATTGGATATAGCTGCTCACAATTCAGTGTTTACCTTTAATGACTCAATTTACACGCAAATAGACGGTGTAGCAATGGGATCACCACTTGGCCCTTGTTATGCCAATACATTCCTTTGCCACCATGAACAAGCTTGGTTAAGTAATTGTCCTGCTAATTTCAAACCTATATTTTATCGTCGTTACATGGATGATACTTTCTTACTTTTTAACGACCCATCTCACATTAACCCTTTCCTCTCATACTTGAATTCACAACACCCCAACATTAAATTCACTTGTGAAATTGAACAAAATAATAAACTATCATTTCTTTATACTAGCATAATTTTCGTAATAACGGTTTCTTCACCAGTACCTACAGGAAACCCACATTCACTGGCCTCGGACTTCATTATCTCAGCTATATTCCTCACATTTACAAGCTTAACAACATTACTACACTTATCAACCGGGCTTACAACATTTGTTCAACCTGGACTAGTTTTCATGAAGAAGCTTCATTCCTAAAGGAATATTTCGCTTCAAATGGGTACCCATCTTATCTATTTTACAAAGCACTACGCAATTTTCTGGGTCATAAATTCTACCTAAAACCAGCAACAACCACAGTCAACAAAGACATTAAATATATAAAACTTCCATATATGGGCGGTCTTAGTTTTGATCTCAGAAAATCACTAAACAAAATTCTCAGACAATGCTATCCTCAGATATGTTTTCGGTTTGTTTTTTACAATTCTAACACTATCGGAAATTTCTTAAAGAAAAAAGAAAAGTGTGACTCTGAACTTAGTTCGAATGTGGTTTACCTATTTACTTGTCCTAGCTGTCAGGCTAGGTACGTGGGATCAACCTCACGATGGCTCCGCCACCGCATTCTCGAACACAAAGGCAAGTCAATCAGGACAGGCCTACAGCTGAACAATCCATCCTACTCAGCAATCAGAGAGCACTCTCACCTCCACAATCACCCTTTTAGCAATACTGATTTCAAAATCTTGACCTCCCACCTTAACAGATTTGACCTGATCATAGCAGAATCACTCCACATCCTAACTATAAGCCGCAACTAAACAATAATTCCACTGCAACCACCCTGTTTACCATGTAAACTGCCAAACACCCACCCTTTTTTGGTTAGTACCTGTCACTTGCTACCTGCCTTTTTTGTCTGTGGCCATCTAAAGATTTTTTTGTGTTGTTTTACTTTGATTATTATTATTTGTATAAATTTATTTTTCCTGTTTTATAGCACTGATGATGGAGATTGCATTCTCCGAAACGTTGAATTGAAAATTGAAAAATAGTAGTTGGTTTTCCCCTTCCTGTTAGTTTTCCTCTTTCCACGGAATCTTCAAAAGACTTTATATATACATATACATATAAAGGTAGGGGTTTATGATATCTGTAATTTTTGTTATTGAAATGATAAATTTGTTAAGAATGTGTGAGTAAGCTTAATGTGTGCATAATATTAATCCTATGACACTACTCATTTTATATAATATTATATGATATTATATAATTATATATCAACATATCATATATTTATATATATGGATGGGAAATATATAAAATAAAAAAATTTATAAATAATATGAGTATACATCCTGTATTTACTTCTCTGTTTCTACCGTTCCCCACACCACATCACACAAACAAAAACAAATTATATAAATTATTATATATATAATAAGAATATACAATATAGAATGATTAACAACAAAGTATAAGAATAATATATTTTCTATATATATATAATATTAAATTGTGAAGTGATGTCCTGTGTGTAGGTTTGGATTTTTGTATGGCCCCTACCATTTACCCCAAAATATTTTATTTTTCCCCCACACATATACACTTATGAATGTTGAGTATTATCGAAGAAGTAATATATCCCACACATTCACAGCACACGAGACTTACAAAATTCAAACACAATCACACACACCAACCACACCCCTACCACCACCCTTAAAAAACACAAATGATCACAAACATCACACACACACAAACATCCTATCTACTTACAAAACACACACAATTAGCTTAAATAGTTGTACTCAATTTAAATCCGTTGTGTTTGACATACTATCTACTATGAAATTATAATATAATTATACAGATATATTTCTATAGAAGATCTTGGTGTAAATAATTTGATACTTATAATACTATCTGATAAAATGTTTTTATATATGCTTCATATATATATAATAAATTTACACACACCCCCACACACAACCGCACAAGAACACAACATCACACAAAGCAAATAGTTAGCACACCCCATTAACCCAGAGCCACCGATAGACACTTTTCTCTTCTTTAGAACGAGCGCCCTGAAACCACTACGACCGTCATGGAAGTTTCATAGAATCATATTTACTATTTCCTCCCAAGAACCACTGACATAATTTTAAAAAAAACTGCCCATACTCTTAAAAGTACGGTTGAAAAAGAAAATTAAAGAAACTATTGGAATGCTGCTCACAATTTGTGTTTCCCTTTTAAAGACTCAATTTCACCAAAAAGACGGGTAGCAATGGGATCACCCTTTTCCCCTTGGTTTTGCCAATACATTCCTTTCCACCATGAAACGCTTGGGTTAAGTAATTGTCCTGTATTTTTAAAAACCCATATTTTATCGTCTTACATGGATATACTTTTTTACTTTTTTAAAGACCATTCACATAAAACCCCTTTTCCCCTCTATTGAATTCCAACACCCCAACATTAAATTTATTGTGAAATTGAACAAAATAAAAACTTCATTTCTGATATACATAAATTTTTTAAAAACGGTTTTTTCCC
>NW_023639329.1:10000-12209 GCF_015228065.2 Penaeus monodon | reverse complement strand
GCCTTTCTTTCCTTTCCTTTCTAATTCCCCCATAAATTTTGTTTTTTTAAGGGCCGTATTTTCAGTCATTCTCATGCTGGTTATTTTGGGCAAAAGTGCTAATAAAAAGCAAATGGCACATTCTCACGCTATTCTTCTGACCTTAAATCGCACCTTGTGATCACGGTAGGGTTGGTCAACAAACATGAATATCGTCATTAGTTAAGTAATTAATTAAATTCTCTCATTATTTGAGATTTTGTTGTTTCAACTGCAATGAATCTAACGCATTTGTGATTTCATCTTTAAACGAAATCATTCATATCCATTTTTCTCCTCTCATAGCGCGTTTTCCCGTCTTGATCTGACTGCATTTTCTCTTTCCCTTCCGTCGGACGTGAAAAGGGCCAAGAGATGACCACTCATTTTTCCCCATTAATTTGGTTGTTGTTGTTGACACCAGGGGAAAAAAACCGTAGCATTTTGCATTGCTCATTGGTACCACGGTTTATTGGCGCATTTATTATTTCGAGTATAGTGTTAGGATCTTCCCCATATCATAATGAACAGGGATACCTGATACAACCCAGGTTGCGTGAATTGCCTACTACATCTACACTCCGACGCTATGATAGTAGGTACAAGTAAAATTTGAAGTTATTGTTGATCGGCAACTTTCGAGTCGGTGTGACCCGCAGTTACATTGGTTAATTAATATAGGGTTTAAGCTAGAATTGCTATTCGCCTATTAATCACGCCTTTCTCACCCTTTAGAAGTCGCTTGCATGTTTTAGGTAAATCACCAAAATTGTGTGATTCGGATAGATACCCGTAAAAAATGTCACAAGCACCCATCTCAGATACGCAGAAGAAAGCAGTTTATTTATAGTTTTTCCCAGCTCGGTTTCTTCATTCTACGGGATTTGGTATAGGAACCCCCGTCGTGAATTTTGACTTGCATAGCTAGACATGGCTACCTCGGCAGTTCAGAATTTCAAACCCCCAAAAAGATTCGCTTGATAGAAAACTTGCTAATATTTTTTCACGTCCCAATTCATTAAATGTGTACATTCTGTTGCATATCATTAAATATTGAATTCAATGTGGTAGTTGAAATAATTTTTGTATAAATAGCATTGCTAGTTCATCTCAGTGTTGTAATACTGAACGTTAATCTTTGTAATTTGTGGTTCCTTCTCTGTGTGAGCTCACTCTAACTTTCATTCTCAATCACGCCCCTGTCGCTCACACACACACACACACACACACACTTACTAACACACACACACACTCACTCACTATGATGTATATCTTTTCCCCGCGATTTTTTCAGTCGTGACGAGTGAATATCATATTTTACATAAATTTCTTCCTCCAGGACGAACAACTGGATCCAGTAAATCCTTGCGGATTGCCATTGTCCATTTCCCTTATCTACTCTCATATCTATCAGAGATGGTTGGTATTTTCAAGGCAGGTCCGTGCAGACGTCTCCATCTCTTATTTCTTCTTTATTTTTGAGAAAGTAAAACATAGAAAAGAGACGAAATAAAGAAAATACAAACATTCAAAACTGCAAATTATGTAAATAACCGGCTAGTGGCACTTAACACCCTTCTCTTCTCTGCGCCTTTCTTTTTCCTTACTATCTTGGCCCTTACGTGTATAATCTGTTTACCGATTATCCGACACGGCACCAAAGGAGGACCCTACTGCAGAAATGGTCACCCTAGGTGCTGTGGGGAGGATGTCACTGGAAGATTTGCCAGATGTTCGTCAGAGCAGGGATTAAACCACCCCATGATGTAGTGGAAACGCCCCCTGCCTGAACCCCGTAAATTCAGTCAAACTCAGGAGCTCGTCGTGCAGGTAAACAGCCGCCCTGAGATGTTGAAGAGGACGCCTCCTGAACGGACGCCCGTAGAGTAGACGGGAAAATTACGAGGACGTGAGGACGAGCATGCAGCCGAAAAGGACCTGGACGAAATCTGTGAGGATGTGTGGACGAGTACGCCGCCGGGAAATTTTACCTGGGCGAGGATTAAGAGGAAGTCTAGACGAAACTGAAGTCAAGGAGGAGACCTTCGAGGACATGTGGACGTCGAGGACGGAGGTTTATATGAAAGGACCAGGAAGAAGAGACGACAGGGACGAGCAGCCACGAAGATGGACCATGGACAATGCACGCGGGAAAACGAGGGTACCAGCCATCAGGAACCAGGCAAACTGG
>NW_023639329.1:0-5000 GCF_015228065.2 Penaeus monodon | reverse complement strand
GTAGTCTTTGATTTTTTCCGGCTCCCTGAACGTCGGGGATATAATACAATATATACTATTATATATATAAAATATAAAATATATAAAATATAATAATTAAAAATAATATTAATATTATATATAAATATTATGTACATATATTTTATTCTATATATATATTAATATTTATATATATTTATATATTTTTATATAATTTAAAATATATTGTAAAATTTTAAAATATTAAATTATTATATTATAAATATATATAATAATAGATAGATGTGTAATGAAGATGATAGAAATATTAATATTATATATATATATAATAATATATATAATTTATTGTAATATTTTATATTATATTTTATTATATATATATATATTTATAATATTATTTTTATATATTTTAATAATACATATATTATTTTTAATTTTATATATTTATTTTATTATATATAAAATATATTTATTATTAAAATTTTGTATATCTACCCACCCACACTTTTTCTATCTATCTATTTCTATCTGTTTATATTATATATTTATTTTTTTTTATATTTTTTTTATTTATTTTGTGTGTGTGTGTGTGTGTTTGTGTGTTTTGGTCTGTGTGTGAGGGGTTGTGTGTGTGTGTTTTTTGGGTGTTAACTTTTATTTATTTATTTTTTTAATTTTTATATTATATTTTTTATTTTTTTATTTTCTATTATTTTTTTTTTTATTTTTTATTTTTAAAATTTTTATTTCCACCACCCCACCCCACCCCTTCTTCTTCTTCGTTTTAATTTTTTAATTTTTTTTTTTTATTATTATTATTTATATTATTTTGTGTGTGTGTGTGTGTGTGTGTGTGTGTGTGTTGTGTGTGTGTGTGTGGTGTGTTGTGTATAACGACACCCCCCACCACCCCCCCCCCCCAACACACAAAACCACCCCCCCCCCTATATATTTATTTAATCTTTATTTTTTTTTTATTATACTTTATATCATATATATATTTTAAAAATTTTATTATTATATTATTATAATATATAATATATATATATATTTAATTTTTTTACCACATCCCCACAAAATATATTACACCACAAATACATATTCAAATATCCCCAACACGCACACACGCACGTAAATATCTTTATGTGTGTGTGTATGTTGCGTGTTTGTAAAAAACCCACGGAAACCCACTTCACCCCCAACCCGAAGAAAAACGACAAAATTCTCAACTTTAGGTTCCCCGCTCGCTTAAAGAGAAACGGCAAAGGGCAGGGCGTTTGGCCCCCGTCTCCGCCTTGGGATGGGTTCACTCTTTCCGCACTGCGAGAGGAATTTGATCCCCGGGGAGAGGTTTTATGCTTATTCTTTACCGCAGCCCATCTTTTTCCCAAAACGCCCCCATAAACCCCCCCGGGTTTTATGCCGAAGCCCCAGATTTTAGATCTACGATTTTGGGTAGAGAAAAATCATTCCTTGACTATTTTTGATACAAGCAATAAAAAAAAGGGAAATTTTCAGGGTGCTTCAGTTTGTGGAATTTAGATTTAAAATTTTTTCATTTCCATTTGAACGGGCAAAAACACACCTGACTTTTTCATGTGCTGCTTTAACATATCATGCAGTTCCATGAATAATGAAATTACCATCTTTTAGGGTTATCTTTTGTAGTGAAAATTTAGCTAAAAATGCGCCGGGTCTACTCTATGATATTCTCTTTTAACTCTGTGCAATCCAAAAAAATTTGGCTACGACACCAAGTTCCCGCTTCGAGGTGGATTAGCGAGCATCATATCGCTTTTCTTTTAGTTTATTTTTTCATTGTCTACGGACTTCATTGTTTTAGTTTTTTTGTCATCTCCCAGAAAGCGCTATAGGTGATTTTCCGTTTGTCGTCATGTGCGTGTATTATGGGGAAATTTTTAGGTGCGTGTTTAACCATTATCTTCAAAAAAGAAATTTAGGCGAATGAAACACTTCGCTGAACTTTTATGCTTTTGGGGGTTTAAAGGACATGAGAAGGGCTCCCCATTTACGTTTTTAATTTGATCCACGGTTTTTTAAAATCAGATGAGTGCTATCAAAAAACCAAGATAGTCATATACATGTGTATTGTGTATGATATATATATATATATATATATATATAATTAATATATATATTATATATATATATTATAATTTTATTACATGTAGATTTTAATTTTACGTATATGTATGCACGCCACACAACACATACACCCACACACATACACACACACAAAACACACACACACTACACACACCACAAAATTAAACATTATACTATATATCACACATTATCTAAATATATAATATATAATATATATATATATTATATATATATATTATAAAATATTTTTAATATTTATATATACAGTTAATTTATATATACTATATGTATGCACACACACACACACTACACACAACCACACACACACACCACCCCACGCACGCACCACGCACTGCCCACACACACACCAAAAACACAAACACACACACCACCAACACACACCACATGCATAGGGCGGATCAAGTCTATGATGGGAACCAATGTGAAAATTCAGAGATTTCAATATTTTCAAAAAAAAAAAATATGATAAACCTGTCATAGGGGGCGGGAGAGTCTTTTCTTTTGGGGGGGGGGGTCGGTTACCGGTATAGGTGGCAAAGCGAGTCTTTTCCTTGGGGGAGGGGGATTCGAAAAACACAAGTTTAGAAGATTAAATAATACAAACTTGACATTCTGCACAAAAAAAAATTCAAAAAGTTCCAAAATAAAAATTTTTTTATGTCCTTTTCATTTTTAAGTTCCCTGCATAACATTTAATAGACAGTCTCATCTTTAGAGATGTAGATGCAAAGTCAATTCCGCTGCATTTCCGGGAAAGTTTACTTTCCAGAAGTAAAAAAAAAAAGTTTGAAAATGTTATAAAAATATGTTTATTATAGGGATATAAAGTTTTTCTGTCCTTTTGGGTGTTTTTATCGGTATCGGAAATCTGTGTTTAAATTTTTTTCACCAAAAGGACGTCCCTGGAACATAACTCAAAACTTTATTACTATTTTTTTCCCATATATGTTTGATACTATCTGTAAGTCTGTAACTATAAATATCCCAAACAAAAAAATAAAATAAAAAATAAACTGCGTTTTTAAAAACTTTTGGGCTTTTGAAGTAATGCGTGTTTTTTTGTTCGCCTTTCAAAACTACATGCACAGACACATTCTCAATAATCATATACTTAGCACATCATTTATTCAGTTCGCTTTAAAATAAAAATATCCAAAGTAATATATCAAAATGGCTTCCACAATTTATGTTGTTAATGTGTTTTTTTGTTGGGGTGGGGAGGGGCGATTTGCTTAAAAAAATAGATTTCGTCCCTTTCCCAAATCCCCAGTTTTGGCGTTCATGAGCCCAGGAAAGCTGTTTTTTACTATACTATACTCCACTAACTTATACAACTTTTTTAAAAAAAAAGTTCATGGAAACCAACATTTTGTAAAAAGAGATATTTTAAATCATAGTAATTTTTTTTTATCTGTATGAACAGACAACCAATGTAAGACAAATTTTTTTGCAATGTCGGGGGGGGGGGGGGCAGGATATACTCTCCCGTTTTCATTTGTAATAGTTTATTTTTAAAATAGTATTATATGTATAACTACGTATATGTATATAATTTTTCTGTAGTATCATCTATCTATCTTCCTCTCTCTCTCCTCTCTCTCTCTCTCTCCCCTCCCTCTCTCTTTATATATAAATATATATATATATATATATTATATATATATATATATTATAATAAAATATTTTATTTTTATTAATATAATAATATATATACTTTTTTATTATGATCCCCCCATGGACAAAAAACTTTTTATTATTATATATATTATATAATAATATATAAAATATATATTATATATAATATATATAATTATATTTATTAAAATTATATTTGTTTTATTTTATAAAATTGTAAAAATTTTAAAACTATATTATATATTTTTTTATATAAAATAACATATAGAGAGAGATAAAATAAAATATAGATACACACAAATATATATATATATATATATATATTAATATATATATATATTATATATATATATTATATATATATATATTTTAAAAAATTATATATAGATTTTAATAATATAATAAATATATATATTTTAATATATATATAATATAATTAATATATTTTAATATATATATAAAATTATATAATTTATTCATATAAATTTTGTGTACCTTACACCGTACATTAAAATCAGACCTGCACAAAGGCAACAATCCTCCCCTGGAGAAATATATAAATATTAAATATATAATATATATATTATAATTTAATATATAAAATATATAGAAGATAGAAGATAGATAGATAGATAGATAGAAGAGAGAAAAAATAGAATAAAACACAACCCCCCAACACACACCCCACCACACACCACCCCCCACATTATATAATATATATATATATATATTATATATATATATATATTATATATTATATATATATATTATTATTATTATATAAAAAAAAAAAATATATATATATAATATATATATGATATTATATATATATATATATTATATATATTATATAATATAATAATAATATTATATATATAATATTTTATATATAGTTTATAATAAAAAATTTTAAAATATATAATTATATATAATATATATATATATATATATTTATATATATATATATAATATAATATAATATATATATATATAATTTTCCCTACGCCAGTGGGTTTTTTGTCCTGTGAAAACATGTGTTAAATAAAAACGGATGCCCTGGGCTCAGTGCTGCTCCTGTCAAGACCTCGTGTGTGCCCTTGTTACCTGATATAAAACTTTGTGTTGCCCTGTTATAAGCTGATCGTGCGTGTGACATCGGGTTTTCCCCCCCTTGATTGGGCCTAAAAAAAAGTGTAGGGAATTGTGAAAAAAGGAATGACTGTCATCGTGTGTTTATT
>NW_023639328.1:0-12211 GCF_015228065.2 Penaeus monodon | reverse complement strand
TTTAACTTTTGTTTTTATCATTAACAGTTGTATAATAAAAGGCCATCAAAGTAAAAATCGCTAGAATGCGGATATGTTGGAAATTAATGATGCCTGGATTAAAAAAATGAAAAGAAGAGCGGTTATCGCTTACTGCAAAAAAAAAAATTTTCAGTGGTATATGTGTGTTGTGTGGTGTTTTTGATATATATATAAAATTATATATATATAAATTTAATATTTAATATATATTATATATATATATATATATATAGCGAGGAGAGAGAGAGAGAGAGAGACAGACAGACAGAAAACGGACAGTATGATTAGATTTTAGAAAGGATAGATAGATAAATTTTCATAGATAAATCTATTTATGTGTTATACATATAATATTTCATATATTTGCTTTATATATATATATAATATATATATATAATATAAAATATTTATATATAATTTTATATAATTATATATATATATATATTATATATATTTTATATATATATTATATATAGTGTGTGTGTGTGTTGTGTGTGTGTGTGTGTGTGTGTGTGTGGTGTTGTGTATGTATTATATATATTATATTTTATATATTATATATATATATATGTAATATATATTCACACACATACTATGTTTGTGTTGTGTTTGTGTGTGTGTTGCACTTATTTCTTTGTGTGTGTGTGTGTTGGTGCACTTTATTCTTGTGTGTGTGTGTGTGGTGTGTGTGGTGCACTTATAATCTTGTGTGTGGTGGTGTGGTGTGTGTGTGTTGTGTGGTGTGTTTATAATATATATAAATATATATATATATATATTATATTTTATTCACACACATGCATATGTGTGTGTTGTTGCACTTATATTCTTTGTGTGTGGTGTGTGTGTGGTGTGTGTCCCACTTTATTCTTTTGTTGGGTGTGTGTGTGTGTTTGTTGTGTGTTGTGTTGTGTGTGTGTGTGTATGTTATTGTGTGTTATGTGTTGTGTGTGTGTTTTAGTGGTGTATTTATTTATGTGTGTGTGTGGTTTATTTATTTATTGTGTGTGTTTTATCTATTTATTGTGTGTGTGCGTATGTGTGTGTACTTTGTCATAAATATGCATTGTAACATTACATACACAACTCATTCATATATATTATTTTTTTTTTTTTTTTTTTTTTTCAACGCCATTCTTCCCACTGCGGGCATAGGCCTCTCTAAATTCACTACTGAGGGGTTTTTGGCTGCCACCCTTGCCTGATTGGATGCCCTTCCTAATCAACCGCGGTTTGGCCCACGGCGGTGATTCCCCTACGCCCTTTGCTTTTGACTCTCAAGCGAATGTCTTTTTCTAGGGGGGCAATCGGGGTGAATTCCTTCCCAAAAGGGAAAAACGCCCCGGGCCGGGACTCGAACCCTCAAACCCCCGATTGCCGTCGTGACATCTTGGCCCCGATCTCTAACCGCTCGGCCACCACGGCCTCTCCTCTCTCTCTCCCTCCCCCTCTCTTTTTCCCTCTCTCTCTATATATATAATATATATATAATATAATATATAAAATTTATATATATATTTTATTATTATATAATATATATATATATATATATTATAATAATATATATTATTGTTTGTGTGGTGTGTGTGTGTGTGTATCTCACATACTAATCCTTAAATAAAAATGTATATTTTTTAAGTTTTGGGGTGTCCTATATGTATTTATATATATTTTATATATTATATTATATATAAAAATTTATAATATATATAAAAAATTATATACAAAAATATACATATTTTATGTTGTGTTTCATTTCATTATATTTATACTACTACACACAATAATATATATATATGTATATTGTGTGTGTGTGCACGGAACATTTAATTCCTCTCCTTCATATCTTAATATACACTTCATGTACTTTCACTCGGATTTTTTTTTATAATCCCCACCAATTTTTTTCGTTTACATGTCTCCTCTAAAAACCACCCCCTCTACATGAAACCCCAAACTTCCCCCTTTAAAACCTCACAAAAAAAGAAAAAGGGAGAAACCCAAAAACGCACTTTGACCTTGTAGAGTATATTTATATAAACTGCAGCAAAGCATTGTCCCACTAAATCTTCTTCACTTTTGGGAGAGGATTTTTTCCCACTTCTTTAAACACGATGAATTTCGTTTTGGTGAGTAAAGCTTATCGTCACAGCGAAAGAACTTGCGAATTATATATGCATATCGTTTTAATGAATGCAAAAAGGATAATACTGATCACGGAGAACATAAAATTTTTTTCATGAATTTCTCAAAAATTCCACTTGCATTGCAGGTCCAATAGCCCCAATTAGTACTAATACTTTTAATTATCATCAACCTACAAAAATTCTTCGGTGCTCTTGAGTGCCGATGGCCCCCGTACCCCGCCCCTCGTTCATTCACCCAATTTTTCCGGACGCCCTTCGTCGCCATCCTGGGGACGGCGACAGGATCTGGGCGAGGGAGCCTTCAGCTACGTTCGAAGCCCCCCAACGGAATCCGTGAGCCCCGCGTGGGCACCCCGGACCCAAGGGCCGCCCAAACATGCAGGGATCCTACAGAAAGGCGTGTTGGGTTTCTCATAATTTTAAAAATTTCTGTTCATCGAAAATTGAATTTGAAAAGCTCTACAGGAAGGCAAGCTTTGGTTTCACATAGAAATTTTAAATCTTCTGTTCATCAAAATTTTAAAAATTTGAAAATCTTTTAACTAGGTTTTATTTTTTCCCGATTTTTAATTTCCCATAGTTTTCCCCTCGCGACGGCACCTTCGCCGAGGGTTTGCTTCGCGCCGACGAGTCCGGGTTCCGTGCCGATCTCCCCCCTTTTCCCCCCCCCCACCCCCTCCCCCCCCCGCCGCGAGCAATTCGCTCGCCGAGGAGCAGCGAGTGTGGAATTTTATTCTACAAAAAATTTGATCGCGATAGAAAACAAAAAGATTTTAAACCCTTTCAGAAGAAGTCCCCTGTGAGGGTTAAAACCTAAATAAATTCGAAAAGATATACTTTTCATTATGTATTCTTAATGTATATTTGTCTATCAACATAATGGGCGCCCTAAGCCCCTCGAATTTCAGGTTTTAAAAAAAAGCCGTATTAAAAATAACTACTTCCAAAAGACTGCGTAATCCCATTATTCTCCCAAAACTTTTTTCCTTATGTGTGTGTGTGTGGGGGAGAGTGAGGGGGAGAGAGATCGCTTTTTTCTATATTCTCTTAATCGTTTTTTAGTCTTGGTATGAAAAATTCTTTCTAGGAATTTATTTCAACTCTTGATCTTTAGATTACGCTTGTCATTCATTCCAGCTTTGTTTGGGAAAGTGCAAAAACCTCCCCTAATTTTTTTAAAAAGTATGAATGTTTCCCGCTAGAAGATCTTTCATTTTTTCCCCCCCTGATAAAATCGGTCCTTTTTTCTATGGGATTTGTTTTCAGTTATCCCCGTTGTTTTTAAATTTTGATCTTCATCAAGACACTCTGACTATTTCTTTTCAATTTTCCGTCTTCTCTAAAACTTTCTCGGGTGACTTGGATTTTTTGTATTAAGCATACAGTAAATGTTAGTTGGTAGTTTATCCAAATTTGTAAGTTTTTCTCCTCCATAATATATATAAAAATATTTTTATTATATATTATAATAATATAATATATAAAACAAAACCACATATAATATGTGTGTTGTGTGGTTTTTTTATATCACAAAATTTTTTTTTCTGAAATAGGGATTACATTAAATGTCAAAAACACCTTAAAGAAAATATTTCCCCATCCAAAATCCAAATGTTTTCTATTTTCCCCAAACCTTAAAAATTTTGAACTCTTTCAGTAGAGTTTATTCTTTAACAAGTGAGCATTTGTAAAACTGTTTATAAGAGTATGCCCGCATAGAAAACAAATTTTTGATAGTAAGCTGGTTTTCCAAAGTAAAAAGAAGCTGTTCTTACGCAACATTTTGATAAAAAAAAAAAAAATAGTAAAAATCATGTCTCTGTGTTTTTTTTCCCCCGGTTGGCACGTTTTTTAAACCCGGCCCGGCCCGCGGACTACTGCATTTCACTTTTTCCCCCTGCACCCATGAACTATGCTGGCCTGATCGTCGTGTTATAAAAAAAATTTTCCTTAAAAAAAGCGTTTTTTTTTAGAAAGAAAAAAACCCAAACTTTTGGAATTAATTGCATATATTCCCCTTTCTTTAACATCTCTCTCTCCTCTTCTCTCTCTCTCTTCTCTCTCTCTCTCTCCTTCCTCTCCCTTTTTCCTTTCTCTCTCTCTCTCCTTTCCTCTCTCTCTCCTCTTTTTCTCTCCTCCCTCTCTCTCTCTCTCTTCTTTTTCTTCCTTCTCTCTCTCTCATATTTTTTTTTTTTTTTTTATTTTTTTTAATATATTTTTTATTAAAAATTTTCCTTTCTTTTTTATCTTACCAAAAAAAGTTTTTCTTTTTGCTTTTGTTAAACCTTTTTCTTTTCTCCTCTCCTCTCTCCTCTCTTTCCTTTTCTCCCTCCTTCTCTCCCCTCTCTTTCTCTCTTTTTTTTTTTTTTAAATATATATATATATAAAAATATATATATATATATATATATATATATATATATATATATATTAATGTTCCCGTATTCAGTTTCATTATCGGTTTTTACAAAAAATTTTTTTTTTCTTTTTTTACATTCTTGTGAATTTCCTGAGATGATTCTAGAAGGGAAGGTCTCTCTCTCTCCCCCTCTCTTTTCCCCTCTTTCTCACTCTCTCTCTCTCTCTCTCTCTCTCTCTCTCTCTCTCTCTCTCTCTCTCTCTCTCTTTTTATTTTTTTTTATAATTATTTTATTTTATTTTTATATATATATATATTTTATATATATAATATTATATTTAAAATATATTATTTTATATAAATTCAGTTTCATTTTTTCGTTATCCAAAAATTTTTTTTTTTTTTGACTTTTTGGGAATCCGTGAATGATATCTGAAGGTAAGTCTCTCTTCTCTCTCTCTTTTTTTTTTTCTCTCTCTCTCTCTCTCTCTCCTTTTCTATCTCTCTCTCTCTCTCTCTCCTCTCTCTCTCTTCTCCCCTCTCTCTCTCTCTCTCTCTCTCTCTTCTCTCTTTTTTTTTTTAAAATTTTTTTTTTTTTTTTTTTTTTTTTTTTTCCCCCTTTTTTTTTTCCTTCTTTCTTTCCCTTTTCTTTTTTCTCTTTCTTTTTTTTCTTTTTTCTCTCTTCTTTCTTCTCTCTCTCTCTCTTTTTCTCTCTCTCTCTCTCTCATCCTCTCTCTCTCTCTCTCTCTTCTCCTCCTCTCTCTCTCTCCCCCTCCCCCACTCTCTTCTCTCTCTCTCTCTCTCTCATCTTCTTCTTCCCCCTCTTTTTTTTCCTTTTTCTTTTTTGCTTTTCTTTATTTTTTCTTTTTTCAGTTTCTTTTCTTTTTCCCTCTTTCGCTTGGTCTTTTTTTTTTCCTTTTTTTTTCCTCTCCCTCTAAAACTTTTTCTTCTTTCCTAAAAAAAATTTCCCAGGGTCTTCCTCTTCTCCCTTTTAAATTTTCTTCTCACACTTAAAAATTTATCTTTTTTCCCTTTGCTTTTTTTTTTTTTTTTCTTAAAATTTTCCTTCTCTTCTTTGTCCTGAAAGCATTGCTCAAAATATTCGTCTTCCCTTTGGATTTCACAAAACCTTTTTTTCCTAAAAGCCTTAAGGGTTTAATCTTTTAGATATTAATTGTAAAAAAAGGGTAGGGGTCTTCAAGCCCCCTTGACTTTAATATCAATATTTTTAAACTGTGTGCAAGTGTGAATGTGTGTCTGAATATATATATATATCTATATAATATATATATATATATATATATATATATATATATGTGTGTGTGTGTGTGTGGTGTGTTGTGTGTGTGTGTGTGTGTGTGTGTGTGTGTGTGTGTGTGTGTGTGTGTGTGTGTGTGTGTGAGCTTTAATTTTTATTATATATTCTATATTAATATATATATATATCTATATATCTATATATATATATATACGCGCGCGCGCGCGCCCACACACACACACACACAAACACACACACCACGCACGCACACACACACACACACACACACACACACACACCACACACACACACAACATACATAATACTTATAATAGCAATAATAATAGTAATAGCAATAATAAAAATAATAAAAAATAAGGATAATAAAAAATAAATAATGGTATCGATAATACAAATAACATTGTATTATTAATGATAATGATGATGATAATAATAATAATGATGATAATGATGACGATGATAATAATAATGAAAATAATGATAAATATAGTAATTATAATTATAGTAATAATTATGATAATCAATAATAATAATAATAATATTAGTAGTAGTAGTAGTAGTAGTATTGTTAGTAATATTAGTATTATTATTAACAGTAATAATAATAATGATAACAATAATAATGATAACAATGATAATGATAATAATAATGATAGCAATAGTAATGATAATTAATTGTATAATAGTAGTGATAAAATAATGATGATAATATAATGATAATAATAATAATAATAATAATAATAATAATAATAATGACAATAATGATGATAAAAATAACTGTAATAACACTAACAATAATACTAATAGCAATAATAATAACAATAATGATAATAATAAACAATAATAATAATAATAATAATAATAATAATACTAATAATAATAATAATAATAATAATTTTTAAATAATAATTATAATAATATTAACTTAGAATTAATATCAATATCTATTATGATAATAATAAGCCTCATCACATGACACTAAAACCTGACTTATATCCGTCCCGCCACACCGTTTCAAAACAGACTGGAAGAACGAGCCCGAGGGAACCTAACCTGTCCTGATAATGATCGTTCTCACCGTTTCGTCAGTCAGAACGTAAATCGCAGCCTGTAATCTGCCCGGGGTTGCGTGCTTGCCGCCGATACCCTTGGTCCGTAGGGGATAATTCTGAATCTCAGGTGATTATCGATTTCGCTTTGGCGGGTTTCTACTGCGTGTACGGGTGGATGTGTAGGTATATGTGTGTGTTTGTGGGTGAATGTGTTGTGTGTGTGTGTGTGTGTGTGTGTGTGTGTGTGTGTGTGTGTGTACATACACACACACACACACACACACACACACACAACCATATATATAATATATATATATATATATATATATATTATATATAATATATAGAGAGAGAGAGAGAGAGAGAGAGAGAGAGAAGAGAGAGAGAGAGAGAGAGGGAGAGAGATACGTATATGAGTGAGTATGCGTGTGCGTGCGCGCGTGTGTGTGTGTGTCTATTTATCTATCTACATATATAAATAGATATATATAGATATGTTTGTATGTATATCTATATATCTATATGTATGGGTATACATATGATGTAAATACACAAATAAATATAGATATATCTATAATAAATATATATAGTAGGTATATGTATACATATTCATATACATACATATATATATACATATATATATACAATATATATAATACATATATACATATACATGTCTATATATATATATATATATTATATATAATATATATATATATATATATATATATAATATATATATGTATATATATATACGTGTGTGTGTGTGTGTGTGTGTGTGTGTATATATATATATGTGTGTGTGTGTGTGTGTGTGTGTGTGTGTGTGTGTGTGTGTGTGTGTGTGTGTGTGTGTGTGTGTGTGTGTACATGTATATATATATATATATATATATATATATATATATATATATATATATATATATATATATATATATTCACACACGAACGCACATATATACCTACACATCACCCGTACATGGTGTGGGACCACGCTAAAGCACAATCGATAATCACCTGAAGATTCAGAATTATCCCCAACGAACCAAAGGTATATGTGTAGTATATACATATATATACATATATATATATATATATATATATATATATATATATATATATATATATATATATATACATATATATATACATATATATACATATGTGTATGTGTGTGTGTGTGTATGTGTGGTGTGTGTGTGTGTACGTGTGTGTGTGAGTGTGTGGTGTGTGTGGTGTGTGTGTGCTTGAAATTCCTTCTCAACTGAGCAACCTTCCTCTACTTATGAACTAAAGATTCTTTTCAAAACCTGAACAATATGCAATGGTGAACGGTCGCGGTAAATGCAACTGCCACGTGAAAAAGTCCTTTTTTGTTGTTTTGTGTATGATTATATGTATAGAAGATCGTAAATCTAAGTATGAGTAATAACTGACAAAATAGTTAAAGACGTCTTTGCAACAATAGAATGTTGTCATAATGCCCCTTGCATTACATTAAACATTGCTTTGCATTAGAAGTTTCTCCTTTATATTCTTTCCCACGTATATTATTTTATGATGAAACGAGCGTTTGAGCTAAGTTTAATTAATAAGCTAATGAACCTATACAACAGACATATAACCGCACCACAGAAAATCGGAAACAATAATACCATGGCCATTGATAAAACAGAAACTCTTTTAATATGTAACAACATTTCTAAGATATCATGTATAAAATCTATTGCAAGATGGTCAGCTGTAGACTAACGCATATCCGTGCATGACGAACTCAAAAAGACAAGAAAAAAAGACTTGAAGTAGTGATTACAGAAAGATTAGCATGACCTTGCTGTAGGTGGTGTGTGTATATATATTTCCTCTCCAAGCTGTATTCTCATAACATCTTCGGAACCTCTACAAAGCACCATGAAGATCGTGAGTAGCAGAGACAAAATTCAAGATTCTTTTCACTCTCACTCTCACTTCCCCTTTCTCTCTCTCTCTCTCTCTCTCTCTCTCTCTCTCTCCTCTCTCTCTCTCTCTCTCTCTCTCTCTCTCACTATATATATATACATAATATAATATATATATATATATATATATAATATATATATATATATAATATATATAATATATATATATACATATATATATATGTACATATTATATATATATATTATATATATATATATATATAATAATATTATATATTATATATATATATATCGATTTATCTCTCTTTTTCTCTCTTCTTTTCTCTTCTCTTCTCTCTATCTCTCTCTCTCTCCTCTCTCTCTCTCTCTCTCTCTCTCTCTCTCTCTCTCTCCTTCTCTCTCTCTCTCTCTCTCTCTCTCTTTCTCTCTCTCTCTCCATATAGCATTCCTACACAATGATTTTGCAATGAGGATTTCATTCCCGTAATGCTATCCCTGTTTTCTCCTCTTCCGTGTTCATTCTGTATTCTGCACATCCTCTTAGGCCGTCTTATCCTGCCTGGTGGCCGCCGTCTGCTGTGCCCCTCAGTTCCAGAGACCCAGCCTTCAGGATCGGGATTTCATCGCTATCCTCAGCGACGAGCGGCAGGATCAGGGTGACGGGTCCTTCGCTACGTCTTCGAGGCGGCAAACGGGATCAGGGAGAATCGCGTAGGAAGCGTAGGATCCAAAGGGCAGAGCAACATGCAAGGGACTTATCTGTAAGTGGTTCGGATACTGTTTGTAATTAGTGTTCGATGTGAGTTTTTTTTTATCTTTACAGTAAAGAGAAGGAAGGAAGATATTTGTCTGCAAATAAAAATTGAATAACGAGTAAAAACAGGTGAGACAAATGTGCATTTGTTTGCTGCATAATTTCACATTGTAGTTGACTGAAGATTGTCGTTTGACGTTTGGTATCTTTAACCCCACCCTCCCACCCCAGGTTCCCTCTCCCCGACGGTACCTTCGCCGAGGTTCGCTACGTCGCCGACGAGTTCGGATTCCGCGCCGAACCCCCCCCCTCCATCCCCACCCCCCACCCCCTCCCGCCCACGCCGTCGAGCAGATTCGCGTCGCCGAGGAGCAACGGCGTCGCGGAATCCAGTTTTTAATTCTCCCCCTCGCATATCTTTGCTTTCCTCGATGAAGTGACGGTGATGATGAATACGGCATAAAACATGTATGGAATTATGATGCAAGGATGAAATAAAGAGATTGCAATCTATATCAGGCGGTGTTATTAATGTTCTATGAATTCATGTCTAAGAATACTAACAAAAGGACACAATAGTATTGCACACACATCCAAATACACACAACACGCCCACACAAACACACATGCCGCGCACACACACACACAATCATACAGGTCGCATTAAAGTTTTTTTTTTTAAACGTTCCCGCAAAGAATATAAAAAAGAAAACAGACTATTGAAGAGCAGGACAAATCTATAATAAATAAACAGTATTGTATGTGTGTGTGTGTGTGTGTGTGTGTGTGTGTGTGTGTGTGTGTGTGCGTGTGTGTGTGTTGTGTGTGTGTGTGTGTGTGTGTGTGCATTTCTCCATGCAAAATGCTTACGCGCCGACTGCTTGCTAAGCAGGTGCAGTAGGGACAGTCGCCGCCGTGGCGCTAAACCGTGGGTGATTAAGAACGGCACCCAATCAAGTAAGGATGGTACGGCTAAAACAACCCTAATAATGGATAGAGAAGACTTTCCTTTAGTGTAATGATGTGCTGTAGAATAATGATAAACATATACATATACATACATATACTTATATAGATGTGCGAAAATACCCATATGGGTAAATTAAGCTTTGAATAAAAAAACAAAACTTTTCTGTAAAAAAAACTACTCTCAAATCAAGCTCACCTTTATCTTCACCAACACTATTGCTACTTTCCTAAAACAATCATGAAGATGCAGATCTGTATTTCTGTATTTCCATTTAAGGTAGTTCGTGGGGTCGGCCTCACCATGGCTACGTCAGCCTCACCATGGCACCTTGGAATACGAAGGTAGAGTCCTTCATGGATGGCTTCCCGCTGAGCAGACCATCTTCTCGACCGCGAGGAAGTACTCACTTCCTTTCACCAACGCAGATTTTAGAATTTCATTTCTCTCACCAACATTATCACCATCATGTCAAATGATCCGAGTGCCCACATTTCGGCGTTTGATTCGAGTTCGTATTCAGAGTTTACCTTTATAGCATACTAAAATTGTGTTATAAATGACAATATAAGTGATAGTATTACAGAATTTAACTATAATGCAAGTATTGTTTTGGTTATCAAATAAGTCTGGCTCTATCATGGCATTCAACCTTTACCGTAATAGTGGTGCCTCTCACTCTTCCGCCAAGACCTTGTATTAAGATTCATCTCTCCGTGAAGAAAAAAGTGTGAGCTAAACAGCCCTCCCCGATGACCACCTCTTTAACTCACTAGGCTTCCTCTCTCATAGCATCCACAAGTTTAGTATAAGGTGTTATTGACTGATTTCTCTTTCACGTTCTATATTTTCTGCATATCGTTACTGTGTTTATGTATGTCTGTGAAATGTTTTTGTATATTGTCGTATTACATTTTACCTATCAATATGTTTCTAAACAAAAATTTAAATCACATTTGCGATATTAAACTACATTATCTTCGCTCCCTTGGAATCCATAACTGTAGATGGATCACTAGATATTACGAAACATTCACAGTCCAACTTAATACACACACGAGCGCGCGCGCGCACACACACACACACACACACACACACACAACACACACACACACACACACACACACACACACACACACACACCATACATACACACACACACACACATATATGTCTGTGTGTGTGTGTGTATATATATATATATGTATGTTTACACACGCACACATACACACACGCGCACACGCAGACGCGCGCGCCGCGCGTGTGTGGTGTGTGTGTGTGTGTGCATATATATATATATATATATATATATATATATATATATATATATATATACTATATATATATATATATATATATGTATGTATATATATGTTTACACACGCACACACACACACGCGCGCGCACATGCAGACGCACAGACACACACACAACACATACATATATGTGTGTGTGTGTGTTGGTTAGAGCTCTAGACTCCAACCCTCATGGTCCCGAGATCAAGTCCCCGTCGCAGCAGTCGTAAAAATGCCGTCTTCTGACTGCTGGCTCGAGCCCGATCCCACGGTGAGAAAAATGACGTATTGCCTTGAGAAAGTCAAACGCAGGTCTCGTAGGGGAAGTCGCAGTGTTAGCGGCCGAACCCGCGGTTGATTAGGCAAGGTGGTACTGCCAAATACTTCATAAGAACTAGAGAGACTATGTTCTGCAGTG
>NW_023639326.1:22500-44972 GCF_015228065.2 Penaeus monodon | reverse complement strand
AAAAAACAGGGATTTGGGGGTTTTTCCCCCCCAAAAAAAAAAAAATGCAAATTTAAAAAAATTTTAACCCTTTTTTTTAAAAAAAAGGGAAAAAAAATTTAAAATAGAAAAATTAAATAAATATATAATGATGTATAAAATAATAATGTAATGATTTATATAAAATAAATGATTTTAAATATAAAAATTATGAAATAAAATAATGAATTTTTAAATAATTTAAATTTTATTTGAAATTTTAAAAATAAGGTTAAAGTAATAAAATAAAATATTAAATAGGTTAATAATTAATAATTTATTAAAGAGAAAATAAAAAAATAATAAATAGATAAAAAGATAAAAAAGGTAAAATTGAAAAAATACAAAAATAATTGATAAATAAAATTTTTTTAAATCTAATATCTATATATATATACAATTATATCATATCATCATCATCATCTCATCTCATCTCATGAGGTAATACATGTAAAATTTAAAATGATAAAACCCAACAACAATGATAAAAAAAAAAAATCAATAAGTAGAATAACAATTATAAAATAATAATAAAAAATGATAATGATAATAGAAAATAATAAAAAATTTTAAATAAAAAAATTATAATAATAATGAGAAAAAAAATAAAAAATGAAATAATAATAAAATAATTTTAAAATAATAATTGATGATAGTTAAATGATATAATAACGATTATTACGATTATTGTCTTTTTATTGTATTATTTTTTTTGGTAATTATCAATCAAACATTACTATTATTTAAATTCTTTTTATTATTTTTATTATTTTTTTATTTTTATTATTATTATTTTCTATTTTTTTATTATTATCCTTAAATTTTTTTCATTTTTATTATTATTTTTTTAAAATAAAAATATTATTATTATTTTTTTATTATGATCCTATTTTCCCTTTTTATTTTAATTTATATTTATTATTTTATTATTATATTAATTTTATTTATTATTCCCTCCCTCCCATCATTATGATTATTATTATTATTATCTTATCATTTTTCTATTTTTAATGTTTTTATTATTATGATTATCTCTTATTATTATCATTACCATTACCATTTTAAAATGCTCAGCGGAATCCTTGTAAGGGACCTTTATTACCCAAAGGTTTGGGCGAGATTCATTAAAAAAAGCCTGTGTATTCTTCTTTCACAAATGAAGTATTCCGCTTGCGACCCTAACCACGCGCCCCCTTTCTATCATGAAAACTGATGATGATTACAGATATGTCAAGTCGTGATTATGTTGTAAAGTGTTGTTAGCGGGGGGGGGGGGGGATATGACGGATACCTTCCCGAGTCGCTTATTTCATGTATTAAAAATGTTCTTTAGAGATAGTTAACCTGTGTGAAAAATTTTCCCATCGTCATTTTTTTGGTTTTTATTTTTTCAATAATCCTTTCGTAATGATATCTTTAATTTGTCGAATAGGAAAAGGCTCCGTTGAAATTTATATTTGTATTTATTTTGCACAGCAGGAAGCTTTCCAAAACCCAAAAAAATGTTGGTGCGTGGGGGTAAATCTTTTTTACTCTATAAAATGGTGTTTTTTAGACTTTTTACACCCCCAGGATCGAAACCCACAAGAGAATTACTTAATATCACACAAGTTTTTTTCGACTCCCCCCAAGTTTCTGGTTTTATTAGGAATTTTAAAACGGATAATCAAGCCCACAGAAATTTGCGAGAAATGTGGGATCTAGAGATTCACGTTTAACAATTGTTTATTCATTCCTTAAAACCTTCACCGGCCCCCAATGGGACGATACTACAATTGAATTTCCGTTGTCTGTCTGTCTGTCTGTTCTCTCCCCTCAATCCCTTTTTTTCTTTCTTTATCATCATCTACTCCTATCTATCTTTCCCATCTCTACTATTCATCCCTTATACCTACCTACCATTAACATCTGATATCTTTTTTAAACTATTTCTTTTTTTTTTTTATTTGTTTTATTTTTTTGTTTTTTTGTTGTTTTTTTCCCTTTTTTTCCGTTACTATATATATTAAAAAATTTTATAAAATTTTTTTAAAATTTTATTTTAAAAAAATTTATATTTTAATTTTTTATTTTTTATATATTATTATTTATTTTATATTAAATTTTTTTAAAAATTTTTTTTTAAGAAAAAAATTTAATTAATTTATTTTTTTTTTTTGTTTTTTTTTTCTTTTTTGTTTTTTTTGTTTTTTTTTTGGTTTTGTTTTGTTGTTTTTGGTTTTTTTTGGGGTTTTTTTTTTTGTTTTTGGGTTTTGTTGTTTTTTTTTTTTATTTTTTTTTTTTCTATTAAATTTTTTTAAAAATTTTTTTATTAAAATTAAAATAATTTTTAAAAAAATTTTAAAAATTTTGGTTTTTTGGTTTTTGTTCTGCGGGACTTTTTTTGTTGTGTTGTTTTGGGTGGTTTTTTGGGGTTTGGGTTGTTGCTGTTTTTTTTTTGGGTTTTTTTTTTGGGGGGAGGTGGGTTTTGTTTTTGGGGTTTTGTTTTTTTTGTTTTTTTTTAAAAAAAAAAAAAACCCCCAAAAAAAAAACCCCCCCCACCCCCCATTTAAAAATATTTTTTAAAAAAATTGTTAAATATTTTTTATTATTTAAAATTTAAGTTTACCTTTTTTTATTTACCCGGGGTTTTTTAAATAAAATTTTTTAAAATTTTTTTAAAAAATTTTTTACTTTAATTTTATATTATATTAAATTTATTTTTTTAAATTTTCTATTTTTTATTTTTAAATTTTAAAAAAATAATTTTTTTTAAATTGGTGTTTTTGGTTTGTTTTTTTTTGGGTTTTTTGTTTTTTTTTTTAAAAAATTTTTATTTTTTTCTTTTTTCCCCTTTTTTTTTCCCCCTTTTTGGGGTTTTCATTTATTTTGCAACCTTGGGAAATTTTATCCACCTCATTTTGTTTTGCTAAAAAAAATTAAAAAAAATTTAAATTTTAAAAAAATAATTTTGGGAAAAAAATGGAACCATATCCCCTTTTTGTTAAATTTTTTTTTTTTAATTAAATTAAAACTTAAAGAAGGGCCCAAATTTTTTTTATTTTTTTTTTGTTTTAATTTTTTGGCCTTCCATTTCCAAATTTTTTCTTTTTTAAAATTCCCTTTTTTTTTTAAATCTAGCGCCCATTAGATTAAAGCCGAAAAAAGCCGGATTTTTTTTAAAATAAAACTTAAATGAACAAAAGTAAGGAAATTATTTTTTTATTCCAAAATTTTCTTTATAATAAAAGCCGTGAATGAAAACTTTTTCGTGGGGAAAAGGGGAAGGGGTACCCCCTGGAGTTTTTAAAATTTTTAAATTTTTAGCACTTTAAAATCGTCCCCGCGAGAGAAAGGGAATGTTAAAAAAATTCAGTGGGGGGGGGTTTAAAACCGACGAACCCCCTTTTTCGGGGCCTTATTACCCCAGTAAAATTTTTAGCCCATGTTTGGGGGGTTTTTTTGTTTTTTTGGGGGGAACCCCCTTTAAAATAAAAAACCAAATAAAAAAAAATATAAAAATTTTTTAAAATATATATAATATATATATATATATATATATATAATATAAATTATATAAAAAAAAAAATTTTTATATATATAAAAAATATTAAAATAATAATTTTTTTTTTTTTTTAAAATTAAAAATTAAATATCAAAAAATCTAAAGGGTTTTTAAAAAATTTCCCAAAAAACCCCCGCCCCTTTTAGGGGGCGGGGGGGTTTGTTTGGGGGGGTTTTCTTTTTTTTGTTCGGTTTTTTTTTTTTTAAAACGCACCCTTTTTTTAAAAAACACATTCCAAATTTTGGGTCAGAAAATTTTTTGGGTTTTTGGGGTTTTTTTTTGTTTGGGGTTGAAAGGGGGGGCCCCTTTTTTTTTTTTTTTTTTTTTGGGGTGTGTGTGTGTGTGTGTTGGTGTGTGTGTGTGGTGTGGGATATTTTATTTTTTTGTAATTTTTTTTTTTAAAAATTTTTTTTTTTTTTTTTTTTTTTTTTTTTTTTTTTTTTTTTTTTGGGGTGTGTGTGTTGTGTGTGTTTGGGGTGTGGTTGTTGTGTGTGTGGGGTTGTTGTTTTTATTTAAAGGGGGTTTTTTTTTTTAAACCCCCCCCACCACAAAATTATTAAATTATATATTTTTTTTAAATATTTTTTTTCTAATGTTCCCCATTTTATTTTCCATTGTTTTGTGTTTTTTTTTTTTTTTTTTTTTTTTTTTTTTTTTTTTTTTTTTGGGGGGTTTTGTTTGGGTTGGTTTTTTAAAAAACTTTTGTTTTAAATTTAATAAAAATTTTTTAAATTAATTTTTAACCCCTTTAATTATAAAAATTTATTTTTTGGGTTTATGGGGAAAAAATTGGTTTTTTTGTAAAATAAAAAAATTTTAAAGGTTTTTTTTTGTAATTTTGGGGGTTTTTTTTTTTTTTTGTTTGGTTTTTTGGTTTTTTGTATTTTTTAGTATCCCTTGTTGGTTTGGGTTGTGTTTTTTTTTTTTTTTAAATTTGGGTGGTGCTTTTGTTGTTTTAAAAGGGGGTTAAAAAAAAAAAAGTCCCCCCCCCCAACACACACAAAAAACACCCCACCACAACACCAACACACACACACACAAAAAAAAAAAAAAAAAAAAAAAAAAAAAAATTTTAAATTTTCCCAACGGGTAACCAACTCAACTTTTTAAAAATTTTAAAAAGTTTTTTTTTGTTTTTTTTTGGTTTAATTTACACCCATCCAGAACAGGTTATTATTACAGTTTGAATTTTTAATTTTTTTCCCATGGAAAAATTTTTTAATTTCAAGGGGACCCCAGAAAAAATTTTAAATTTTTTAACTATACAAAACCCCCGGGCTTTAAAGTTAAATTTTTTTCCCAGTTTGGGGCCCAAAAATTTGACCCCGCCGGCCTTTTCCCTTCCCCCCCCCCGATGCCCCCCCAAATCATTGGGTTTTAACCCTTTTTTATTGCAAAAACCCGGGGGGGGAAATCCTTTTTTCGAACTGATTTCTCCAAACCCGGGGGGCCCTTTTAAAAAAAAAATTTTTTTTTTTACAAAAATTTTTAAAAAATTTCCCCTATTTTTTATTTTTTTTTGAAAATTAATTTCCGCACCCCATTAAATTTTTCCTTTTGGAATTGCTAAAATCACCCCTGCCCATTTACCTTCCTTTTTTAACCTTTTGTTGGGGGGGTTTTTTTTTTTTAAACCCCCGGTTTAGCCCCCCAAAAAAAACAACACCCCCACACCAAACACCCCCACAAACACAAAAACCCCCGGCCAAAACACAACTGCCCCCCCTTCCACCACCCCCGGTGGTGGTTTGGGGTTTTTTTTTTTTAAAAAACCCCTAAAAAATTTTTTGGTTTTATTTAAATTTGAAATTTTCTCCAAACCCCCTTTTGGATTTTTCCCTTTATTCACTTGTTTTTTTTTTGAAAAATTTTTATTATTACCCTTTTTAAAAATTTTTTTTGAAAAAATTTTTCGCCCCCTTCACACCTTCGATTTTAGGAAAAACCCCGCTCCCTTTTAAACCCCCTCTTCTGGGCGCAACAATCACCGTTTTCCTTAAAAGGAAGGTCGCGAAAACGAAAAAAAGTTTAAATTTTAATAACTTTTTTTTTAGTTTAACCCGGGAAAATTAAGAAAAAAATTTTATGAAAATAAAAAAAACCCCCCATTTTAAAACTCAAAACGGGACCCCAATTGTTGGGGTTTTCACCCCCGGGCCTTGTTTCCCGGGGAAACCTTTTCCCTTTTCCCTACCCCCAGGGGCCACCCCAGCCGGTTTTTCCCAGGGTTTTTGGGTTCCGGGAAAACCCGACTCTCCAAAAGGAACGGGGACCCCCCTTTTTTTTCTATAAAACCATTTTTTAATAAAAAAAATTTATATATTAAAACATGATTTATAAATTTTTGGGGTTTTTTTGGGTTGGTGATACTTATTTAAAAAGTTTTTTTTTAAATTTTTTTAAAAAATATTATTTTTTAAAAAGGGATTTTTTTTTTTTTTCCCAAAAAAAAAAAAAAAAAAAAAATAAAAAATTATTTTTAAAAATTTATATTTTAATGTTAAAAATATTTTTTTTTTATAATTTTTAAAAAATATTTTCTATTATTGTAATTTCCGTGTTCTTTTTTTTTTTTTTTTTAGGGGTTTGGGCGGGGGGGGCTTTTAACACCACCCAACCGCCACACATTGTTAAAATGATCGAAAAAAAATTTTTTAAAAAATTTTTTTTTGGGGGGGGCCAGGATTGAGGGGGTTTTTGGGGTTGTTTTTTTGGGGGTTTTTTGGGTTTTTTGTTTTGGGTTTGGGGGGGGTTGGGGGTTTTGGGGTTTCTTTTAAAAAAAATTTTTTTTAAAAGAAACAACACAAACCCAAACCCCACAAAAACTAATTTTTTTTTAAAAATTTATAAAATAAATTTTTTAAAAAATAATTTTAAAAATTTTTAATTTATGGTTACTTTAAAAAAATTTTTTAATAAAAATTTTTTTGTTTTTTTGGGGGTTTTTTGGGGGGTTGTGTGTTTTTTTGTGGTTTGGTTTGGGGGTTTTCATTTAAAAACAACCCCAAAGTTATATAAAAATTTAATAATTTTTAAATTTTTTTTTTGTTTTTTTTTTTTAAATTTTTTTTTTTTTATTTTTTTTTTTTTTTTTTTTTTGGGGGTTTTTTTTTTTTGTTTTTTTTGTTTTTTTTTTGGGTTTTTTTATTTAAAAAATTTTTTTAAAAAAACCCCCCCAAACCCCACCCAAACCTTAATAAAAAAAAAAAATTTTAAAAATTTTATTTTTATTTTTTAAAAGGATTAGAGGGTTTTTGATAAAATATAACCTTTTAAAAACATTTGTTTTGTTGGGGGGGGGGGGGTTTTTTTTTTTTTTTTTTTTTTTTTTGTGGGGGTTTTTTATTTTCCGTTTTTTGTGGTTTTTGTGGTTATGTGTGGGGGGGTTTGGGGGGGTGTGTATGCGTTTTTTGGGTGTTTGGTTTTGTGGTGTTTGGGTTTTTTTTTGGGGGGTTTTTGGTGTGGTGGGTGTGTTGGGTGTGTGTGGGTATTGGGGGTGGTGTGTGTGTGTGTGTTGTGTGTGTGTGTGTGTGTTGTGTGGTGTGTGTGGTTGTGTGTGTGTGTTGTTGTTTGGGTTTTGCATTTAACAAACATGTTATATTATCACACACCAACACACACACACACACACACACAACATTAAAATTAATTTTAATATTTTATATAATTTATTTATTTAATAATAAAGTATTTTATGTATTCTATATATAACCAATTTATTAAATTGTTGT
The DNA here is from genome assembly GCF_015228065.2 of Penaeus monodon. Lineage (NCBI taxonomy): Eukaryota > Metazoa > Arthropoda > Malacostraca > Decapoda > Penaeidae > Penaeus > Penaeus monodon. The sequence continues at coordinate 37,679 of NW_023639326.1, read as the reverse complement.
TGTGTGTGTGTGTGTGGTGTGTTTACGTGTGTGTGTGTTTTGTGTTTTTGTGTGTGTGTGTTGTGTGTGTGTTGTGTTGTGTGTGTTGTTTCATTTAAACACACACACACGCACACCATTGTATATATAAATGTAAAACAATAATATTACCTTAAAAATTATATTTTTTTTTTTTTGTGTGTGTTCTATGTGAAGTGTGAGTGTGTGTGTTTTGTGTGTGGGAGGTGTTGTGGGTGTGTTTGTGAGTGTGTGTGTGTGTGGTGTGTGTGTGGGTTGTGTGTGTGTGTGTGTGTGTGGTGTGTGTGTGGTGTGTGTTGTGTGTGTGTTTGTGGTGGTGTGTTGTGTGTGTGGTGTTTGTGGTGTTTTGTGTGTTATGTGTGTTTGGTGTTTCATTTACATACACAGGGTGAAATTAAATGTACACAACACAACACACAAAACCACACCACACACACACACACACCCCACACACACACACACAAAACACACACACCCCACCACAAAAGAAAAAACCAACAAATATGTAACAAACATACAAACATGTTGTGTGTGTTTTTGGGTGTTGTTTATTACACACACACGCATACACGCCGCACATGGTTATATAAATACACATTTGTGTACCTTGGCCCTCCACCGTTTACCTTCTATGGATCCCCTCTTTGATTCAGGTCTATGGTAGGGGGGATACAGAAAAAACATTTCCCTTTACAATTTATGAGTAAATTTGTACAGGGGGGCCGCGTGGCCGAGGGTTAAGCATGCCCCAAGACTGTCAGACGGAAATGAGTTCGGGGTTCGAGTCACCGGCCGGCGCGTTTTTCCCCTTTGGGAAAAGGAATTTCACCTCGTTTGCCAGGGGTGGGCAAGCCACCCCAAAATCAGTGCCGGTCCCAGACCCGGGGTAAATGAGTGGTGATCATAAAAACCCGGGGGGAAGGGAACGGAACCCCACGCTCTAAATTGCCAGAAAACCCCTGGAAACCTTTATCGCCACGCCCTTGTGGGCAGGGTTAAAAAAAAAAAAAAAAAAAAAATTGTACAACACAAACAAGAAAAAAAATATCTACATACCTAATCCCCCCCTTTGAATACCTCTAAATGTGACTTAAATTAAAATTCCGCATCAAATTTTGATATCATTTTGCAAAGCCCTTCCATGCACCATTTTCTTAGGTCGTCACTCACCTTGCAAAACAATTTTTGCTCACGCTTGGGACTTTTGGGCGTAGCAAGTTCACGAGGGGTGTTCCGTTTTCCCGTTCTCCGTCGGGCCACTCCCCGTACCACCTGTTTCTACATCTCCTCCCTGTTAATAACTCATAAAACCCCATTTTTTCATTTTTCATTATCTACCTTCATCTCATTAACATTTTTATGACCCCCAATTTATAATGTCTTAAAAGGTTTAAGTTTGGTAAGCACCCTAGTCCTGGAAAGCAAAAAATGAAACCCGGGGGCTCCCTTGAACAAGAATAGCCCCTATTAGCCCCATGCCGATGCGGTGAAGCTGTCGCACGGGCATGGATATCGGTAAAAACCCCTTCGGTTTACTATTCCCGGTTTCCCAAACAATAGGGCTGCGTATTAGTGCAATGTTCAAAGGGAGATATTCCTCCTAGTTTTTGGGAGCTGCAATTGGGGAAGGGAGCCGGGGGGTTTCCACCAACTTTTCTTTTCTCCTAAAAACCTCTACACCAATGTTTAAAAATGCAAAAATATAATCATACCACTCCCCGTGCGGGGGTTTCCCAAAGGGGGAATGAAAATCTTTTAAAAAAAAAAAAAAACTTCCAAAAAAAACCAAAAAATAACGGAATTTAAGGAAAAAAGGGAAAATGGTTGTCCCCCAAAAATTTTTCCTTAAAAACCTAAAAAAAAAAAAACCCCCCCAAAAAAAAAACCCCTTTTCTTTTTTTCAAAAGAAAAAAAAATCCCCCGGATTTGCTTTTCTCCAAAAAATTTTTTGAAAATTTTCCCAAAAGGGGGCCCCCCATAATAAATATTTAACCAAGGGAAATAAAAAAACGAGAAAAAAAAACCCCCTATTTCGATGAGAAAAAAAAAAAACCTTTAAAAAAAAATTAATAATTTGTAAAAATATTTATTTTTTAAAAAACCCCCAATAGGAAAAAAAAATTTTTAAAAATTAGGAAACAGTCCTAAAAAGTTTCAAATTCAATTTTTAAAACTTTTTTGGGGGGGGTTTTCCCCCCCAAAAAAAAAAACCCCCCAACAAAAAAACCCCCAAAACCCCAAAAACATTTTTTATATAATAAAAAAATTTATAAAAAATAATAATAAAAAAATTATAATAATAAAAAAAAAAAAAATAATTAAAAAATTTTAATAAAAAAATTTTAATTTAAAAATAAAATTAATAAAAAATATAAAAAATTATTAAAAAAAGGGCAACCCCAAAACACCTTTTTTTAAAACCCCAACCCAAAAACAAAAAAAAACCCCCCCCCAAAACAACACCAAAATTTTTTTAAAAATTTAAAAAAATTTTTTTAATTTAATACTAAATTTTTTTTTTACATTTTAAAATTGTTTTTTTAAAAATTTAAATATTTTAAAAAAGGGGGGGAAAATTTTTTACCTTGGTTTTTAAAATGTTTTTTAAAAAACAGCCAGGGAGAAGGAAAATTTTTTAACTGCCATTTTCCCAGTTTGGGAAAGGGCCCCCGGGTTTTAATAAAAGGGGGCCCGGGGGTGCCAAAAAAGGCTCGAAAAAAAGGGGGCCCCAAAGCTGGGAAAAATGTTAAAAAGCCGTGGAAAATCGGCGGGGAAAAAAAGGGAAAGGTAAAGATTTTATTAATTCGTAGAAAAAAATCGGGATGCCAAACATTTTCCAAAACCCCAAAAAAACCCTTTCGGTGGTTTTAAACCCAAAAAAAGCCCTTTGATCCTTTGTGTTGAAAAAAAAAATGAGAAAAAAAAAATAAAAAACTTTTTTTAAAAGGGGGGGGCCCCCGCAATCCCGGAAAACTGAACGTTTAAAAAATTAAAACCACTTCCAAAAAAAAAAAAAAACCAAACGTAAAAAAATTTTAAGGGGGGGAATCACCGGGATATGAAAGGTTTTTCTTTCCCCGTCCCTTTTTTATAAATTCTGAAAATTAGGGGGTCCTTGAAATTTTGAAGGAAAGGGTTGGGGATAAAAAATTATCTGATCCCAAAATTATTTTAATTGGGGTTTCCCTAACACAAAAACCTCTAAAAAATTAAAACGGAAAAGTTTTTTTTTTTAAAAAAAACTAAAGGGAAAAGTTTCCGGAATGAAGAGTTTCCGAAAACTGGGGGGTTTAAAATTAAATACTCCCCCTTGGACTGTTTACTATACATTTTTTTGGAAACCAATTTAAAAAAATTTCTTGCAAACCCATTCTCTCAAATACATTTTGGGACGGCTTTCCCTTCAAATTGTTTGACTCAAATTTTCCAACCTCCGTCATTTTTTCCCCTTTTTTTTTATCGCCAATTTTGTTTTTAATTTTTTTACCCCATTTTTTTTTCGAAACAAAACAATGTAACCTAAAATTTTAAAGATTCTTTACTCTTGCAAAGGAAACAAATTATATTTTAAATTGGGGGAAAGTTTGGCCTTTGACTGTAAAGAACAAAAGACAATTTTAAAAGAAAGACTGCCAATCCAGTTTTTCCTACGGAAATTGGGGAAAAAACTTTTTCCCGATGTTCCCCAAAGGGGGTGAGAGGCCCGGTTTTCCTGCAACGATTTGAATCTTAAATGTTATTTAATTGACAACCTGCATTGGTTTTCAGCAAATTTCCTATTCCTTTTTCCCTTCACATTTTATGGTTTCCGTTTTAAAATTGGTGGTAAAACCCAATCTCTTTTCATCAACTCGGGCCGGATCTCCTTTTCCCTCCACTTTCCTTTTTTGTAGTTTTTTTAAAATTTGTTTCTTATTTTTTTCCAATTGTTTTCATTTATTTAGAAAAAATTATTTTATCATATTTTCCTTTTTTTTGCTCATTTCCTTGATCATTTTTTCAAATCCTTCGGGCCCCCTTCCCTTTTTCCCTCCTTCAAAATGTTAAAAAAATTTGGAATTTCAAAAAATTTATATACACACCCTTTAAGGGAAAAAATTTTTTATTTTCAGTACTTTACTATAAACCCAAAACACAATTTTTTTTTTTATGTTTTCATAGCTCATTTGACGCATATTCCCCAAAGCTGTTTTAAAAAGCAAAAACTCTAGTTTCCCAGACTATTTGGTCATTGGGTGGTTTTCTCTTATTCCCTACTTTACATTCGGCCCCTTTCTCTTTTGTGGCTCAGCTCAATCTGAGCCTGCGGAAAAAATGAAGAAAAGAAACCCAGTTTTTCTAACTCGGACCCCTTTTTTTAAACCCTTTATTTTCCGTATGGGGGCCAGCATAGGAATTACTTTTTCCCGTACAGCATTTTTCCCCCTTTTTCAACCCTAAAAAACCCCGTGTGGAAACTGCCTGAAAATAAACCCCGCATCCCATTGTTTTCCCCATTAGCCAGCCGATGCACCTACCCATCATTCTTTTCTCCGGTTTTCATTTCCTTTTCCTGTTTTTCCTTTTTCCCCCTCCTATTCCTCTTCCCCTCAGGGACCTCCACTTCCTACAATTCCCCAGGGGAATAGTACCCACCCTCCAGGGTTTAGAGTCGGGCATCGTCCAGTCTTCCAACCCATCAAATCTTCAAAATTAGTTTCTCTTACTCCAAAATTGAATAGTCTTTGCTTTAAATCATGAGATAAAGTTTTCTACCAGGAAAAATAAAAAATTCTTTCTCCTTCATATAAATGCCACACAAAAATCTTGCATTTTCCCTCAACCCCAAAATAAATTTTGACACAAGATATAAAGGAAAAGGTAGAAACGAAAGAGACAGCCCAAAAAATAGCTAGAGCAGGTAGAGGGCGCCAAACCTCCCCTCAGGAAAAACCCCGCTCTCAACCCCCTAAAACAATTTCTAAACCTAAAGAAAGAAGTAGAGTGTGGAAGAAAAGGAAAATTTAGCAGATAGGTAGAGGGTCCCAAACCCCATCAGGCAGAACCCCGCCCCTCACCTTTTCCCAAACCCCATCCCTTAGTCTCCTACTATTCATTACAAAAATTTTCCGGGGGGAAGCAACAGCTTTTCAAGGGATGGGCCTCCTGTACTTTCCCCCAACCCGGGAAACCCCTTTGCCGTGGGGGGAAACAAAAAGTACAAAAGGGTTTTCTCCTGTGACTTAACCCCCCCAAAAGGTGCCGCCTTTCCGCGGGGGGGGGCCCTTTAGGTCCCCAAAGTCTGGGGGAGCCGGACCAGAGGGTACCCATACTGGAGGGGGCACCAGTGAGGGATGAGACAAAAAAGGCTTTCCCGGTGCAAACCCCGGCCCATGAAGGGGATGGTGGCAAACCCCCCCCGGTTTATTTCCAAACTTGGGGCCCGGGGAACTCCCCACCCGTGTTTTTCCGGATGGCCCTTCCGTATTCCAGGGGACAGGAGTCCTTTGGGGGTTGACCGATGCTGCACGCTGCACCCTGCCGCTAGCAAAACACCTCTTTTGTCCTTTATTTGGTTTTAAAGGTGGGGTTTTCAAAAGGGCCCTTTAAATCAATCGGTTGGGCAAATATGGTCCAAAACCGACAATTCATTTTGGTTTTGCGAAAAGGTCCCCCCCGACTGCCATTAGTACTGTAATATTGGGTGCATTTTTTTCCCACTACCCCCTGTTGGGGCATATATATATGTATTATAATATATATATATATATATATTATATATATATATATATATATATATATATATAATAGATAATATACATAGATATATAATTATATATCTATTTATATATAGCTATACTATATATACTATATATATATATATTCTTCTTTAATGGTTGTTAATGTCTGAGCCGCCGTGGTCACAGCATGATGATATAATATATATATATATATATATATATATATATATATATATATATATATATATATATATATATATGTATGTATGATAATCATTTTAATAATAATAATAATAATAATAATAATAATAATAATAATAATAATAATAATTCTTAATAATGATAATAATTAATAATTATATATATGAATTATATATATATATATATATAATTTAAATCGCAGGTTCCTCATCAGAACGAAGAAATCATAGTCGCTTCCTCTGTTCAGCCATGACCGTGACCGCTTCTCGTGATCATTTGTGTATTGTAAAAAATCAGCTGGAAGCTGTATACATGGTGACGTCATCGGGCGTGTGGTTGGCGCTGTAGGTAGTTTTTTTGCAGCAGACGATATTATGCCTGCTATTGAGATAAAAAAGGCCTCTAGTAATAAGGTAAGCACCGTATTGGCACCAATTGGACTATTAATTGGTTTTTATGATATCAGGGCCTAGAATTTATGCAAAAGTAGTGCACCAGAACCGGTCTTTTCCTTTAACCATGATTATAAACATTGGCCAAATAGTCCCTACTGCTTTTACGGCCATGAGAACCATCCACCAAACACAAACGCTTGCAAAATTTACCAAATAGCACTAAAATAAACCAAAGATCATAACACACAACAAAACCTGTGCAGTCGCCAGGCCAGAGACGTGCACAAAGATGCAAAAAAGCTGGTCAGCATCGAGTAAGGTCGCTCTTTACCAAATACCGATTGACGGGCCATCGAAGCTGCAAAAAGAATGAAGACAGGAATAGACGAGGATGAACTACGCTGCCGAGAGATGATTACGTCGTATCTACGCTCTGCGTAGAGTTTAGCCCGTTCGAATTCCGAGGACGTGGGTATGTGGGAACAAAGTGACGGTACTTGCAATGGACTCACCTCTTTCAGCAGTACCTTGCTCAGCTGGTTATGGAAACCCTCCGAGGCTGACCACTAAAGGAACATCGTGGGGAATAATGTAGTCTGGCTTCGCATGTGATGACATCCTCACTGTAGTGCCGACCAGGGACAAACCTTCAAGGAACTCCTCCACAGATAAGTGCAGTGCACCCTCCATACAGTTCTCCACAGAAGAGGAGATGAATGAACACTCATTTCCGCGAACCTTAATCCATAGAAGACCTGAGGGCCGGTTTTCTTCTTTGTACAGAACGCCAAAAATAGAGATGATTTCATAAATTATTTTTCTGCACCACAACAATTAGAACTAAAAAGAAGGCGTGGTCATTGTTCTTCCTCCGAGCACTTAGAAATTGCAGCCGGAGTTCCTGGAGGGAGGAAAGGCAAACACGTCAGAAACAGCTTCCAGTGCCTCTGTTACCCTCGCGCCTGTTCCAACCCACCTCCGACGCAAGGCGGAAAAAGATCATGACAGATCAAGAGGGGACGCACACCAGAACAAGGACACACAGCATTATCATCCTACACCTCGCAGCTGGAGGCCCTGTTGGGGCGCCACAATGAAAACAGCTACCACTTCGGCAGAAGATCGGAGACAAACGTCAGTGAAAAGAGGTCAGACCACAACAGACCTCATAGCCAGGTGTACAGTAAACCTTGCGGGTGCTGCGATAAGGTATACATAGGTATGAAAAGACGTGGCCCCACGAACAAAACCGAATTGACCAACACCGCAAGCGCCCTCCGACGACATGGACAAGAGAAGCGCCTTCGTGTTCACGCGAACTTCGACGGCCATCTCCCTAAATGGACCCAGGCCTCCATCATTAAACAGGGACTGCCTCCCACGACAAAGGAAGATGGTAGAGCCTGGCGTTCCTACACACAACTAAAACTTCAAACATGCAAAAAGGGAGCCATGAACTAGCCAAGGTAGTCGCCCACACCTAGTTACCACGTGACATGGACGCACAGTACATGTGTATTATATCTCTATGTATCTCTATGCTTAAATGCTCTGAGGAAGAGTAAGCGAAAAAGCCTTCGGGAGATGTCGTGTGTTTTCTTGTACTTCCCTTCGTGCTTACTTGCAAAAACATTTGTTCGACATTAATTACACAGACAGACAGACACACCACACACACACACACACACACACACACAACACACACCACACACACACACCACACACACACACATATATGTAGTATATATATACACAGTGTGTGGGTGTGTGTGTGTATAGTGATTGTATAGATATATACATATATATATAATATATAACATATATATATATATATATATATATATATATATATATATATTATTAAAAGTAAATAAAATAATTAGTTTAAAGGGCTAAAGCAAAGCATTGACTATTGGAAACTAGGCAGTTCCTGCAGTAGCGTTCGCCCCCCCCCCTACACCGTCCTTGAGCGCTACCTGTATTCCTGGCAGAATTGACTCTGTCAATCCTCTTTTGCCAGCGGCCTGGGCCAAAACCTCTCTGCCGGTCGCTGTATTTATATTTTTTGTACGGTTGGTAATTTTTTGTAAGGATTAGGGGGGCGACATATTACATGTCAGTAATATATCGCTAGGTAGAATTTTCTTGTTGTGTGTTTGTGTTGATGAAGGTTAAATAAAAAATTGGAGATCCTGCGTTTACATATTTTTCCAAAGTCTCCTTTGACAATGAATATAATCCAATAAGCAAGAAAAACTTTAATACATTTATTATAAAAAAGGCGTACAATGCAATAATGAAAAGTACCGTATCAATAAGAATGATAAAATTACTTAATGGAAGACGTCATAAATGAATTAACATTTAATATTATGCTAACCGAATTAATGAGCATTCAATATGGAAATGAATGTGAATGAAATCAGTGAATGAAACAGGACGAAACTTGAAATCACTATTATTACTTTAACGCAAGCCCTTTTGTTACATGGTATTAGCCGTTCATATCAGGCCATTTGACTGTATCGTCTATAATTTGGCTACCGCATTGGGAGAATAGGTTCAGCGGAGCTGCTTCTTTCCCTGAATTCTCTCCAGTGACATACCAAGCCGTAGCAAGTGGGGGCTCTGACCGGGAAATGTGCGAAACTGTCAATAGCATTTTGTTAATAATTTGTTGCCATCGTAACATGTGATTCCCTTGGTGTTGTACTTTTAATGTGTTATTTTCTTAGCCGGTTGTAAACGCAAGTTTCCGTTGGTATTGTTTTTATTGCAACATGACGCACGTCTCGTGCATTTTGGCCATTTAGACACGGGTCACTTAATTGTGCAGTCACGCATTTCAGTGATCTTTGGTTTTATAAACAAAATGAATTACTCTTTGTTTAAATTGTAAACTTGGACTTGTTGTTTGATGGGTGACCATTTATGGCATTTTACTGTTTCTTTGTGTTTATTTTTTTGTACATTTAGCTAGCTAGGCTAGCTTATTTCGCCTGTTTTTCTTCTTGGTGATTCATTATGTCCCAGTGTTGAAAGTTTCGGTTGATGATCCGTCAGCCGAAGCCGCTGTCGGTCTCTCTAAAGCCAGTGTGAGTGAGTTGCCGCTCATTATTGCATCCCTATGCGGTCCTCCTTGCGGAAGGATGAAATTCGTACATTAGTGACTGAATATTTGTTAGAACACAGCGTACTGAGTGCGGATGATTTAGAGAACTTGTGTCCTCGTGATGTCACGATGGCCCGCCAGTTGACTGGGAAACCGTAAATTAGATTTGGAGATGTTTAAAGCAGAGAATGAGCGGATGCGTCTCATGCCACAGACCTAATCAGGAACTTTATCCTCATTTTCTTGTAGAAGATGCAATTAAATTTGTTCCTAAATTCAATGCAACCGAAGCCAGGACTACTTTTTTCATTAATTCTGAACGTGTTGCGCTTTGCATGGTTGCCCGAAGATAAGTGGTATTACTTGTACATAGCCGCATTGTGGCAGAGCACAAGAGGTTTTCAGTTCTGGGATTTGGTACAACCACAGAATTATTATGTGTAACGGAGGGCCTGGTTAAATGTTTATAAAAGGTACCAGAGGCTTCTAGGACAAAATTCGTAATTGCCGTAAAGATGGTAAACAAACTTTTGTTGAATTTATCCGCCAGAAGCAACACTGTGTAAAAAGTGTGTCGAGAGTGAAGTTGAGGCCACTCGAGTACGAAAAATATTAGAACTGTTTATACTTCGAGGCTATAAAGAAGTGCATGCCTGTAAAAGTTCGCTCTCACATGACGAGCGTGGTCTGCGCACATAGCCGAGGTCGGTAGTGCCGCCGATCATTTCGCTCTCCACTAATCCTAAACTACTATTGCAGATCTAATGAACCTTCATTCCCTTCAAAACCAATAACGTAAGAGGATGTAGTATGTACCAGGAGGGACTGAACTGCAGCTACCCACCAGGACTGTAAATGCAAGCGTCAGAAACAGGTGGTGAGAGTAGGAATTTTGCTTCTCGCGGTGAGAATTTTTCTTTTTGCCGTTATTGCCAAGAAAACACGGTCATGTCATGGAAAGATGTTTTAAGTTGGCAAAGAAAAGCGTTTGACAATAACAAAACGTATTTTCACGTCAATGCTAATAATAAGAAAGAGGTGCATCTAAATATCATGGTGATAGCTTGATCTTGGCCTTTCTCCCTTTCCCTGGCAGAATCTGCCAAATGTGACTCCTTCAGTTAAACCCTTTTGTTCTACAGATTTATTAGTGCTGATGAATCGTGCACGTCGTCTTCCCCAGTCACTATACACGGGGACTCGGCTGCAGATATACACTGGTGTTCCAAAGAGGCTGTCCAACCCCTGATTGTTACACTGGAGGACATGGTAATTATCAATGGACTGATAGGGTCCACGAGCATACCCATTGTGAAGTTTACCTTAAATCTGGAATTTAATATCCGGTTATGTAAGGGTAGGTGTTTTGATATGGATACCAAGTGATGGCATTTCATTCTTATGGGTAATGATCTCGTTGGTGATAAGCATGTGGCTTGCCTGCGGTTTCACCTTGTCCTCTGAAGAGAACAAACACGGTAGATTAGAGAGGGAGTATCCCGACCTCTTCCCTGGTGTGCTGTCACCCGCAGTGCAAGTCGTAGTACCTCCCCTCCTACCGAAGCGTGGCTTACAACCGGTACTATATTGCCAGAGGAGGAGTCCTTGTGATGTAATTACTGAGGAAATTTACTCTAGCTGATTTTCTTCGATCCATCTGCTAAAAATTTAAGTATACATCTGATAATTCTGATATAGTGAATTCAAAGGCACTCCAGTTACCTAAGAAAAGGTCATTGTAGAACAACGTAAAGATCCTGATTTGAAGTATTTTATGATAGCTTACCGACATAAGTGAACTTGAAAATTCCAGTACGTGCACTATCTTAGTCAGGCGTTCTTATGCGTAAATATAAGCCCTATATATATATCTGTAGACGATACAAGCAAGACCGTATATCAGATTATAAATTCCCAAGTCCTTCAGACTTGATGTTCTGATATTGCACCACGACATTAGTAGTCATTTGGAGTCAGAAAAAAAATTATTACAAGATTTTAGCTCATTTTGTTGGCCGAAAATGAGAAAGGAGGTTAGTCGTTATGCCAATCGTTTCATATCGCAAGTTAAAGGTAAATCAGGGAGCTGGCATCCAAACCATATTCCTTGCAACTATCCGAGTGTTGAGAGAGCCTTTCAGTAAAGTTGGTTACCGACGTGTAGGTTTCCTTCAAAGACTAAACGGGGTAAAAAGATTCTGTTTAACTATAAATGAGTGGCCACCAGATATCCTGAAGCTTTTCCCTCAGACAAGAATGTTGTGAAGGCCTTGGTAAAGTTTTCACCCAGGTGGGTCTGCCTACGTAGTAAAGTCAGATCAAGGGTCAAATTTCACGTCCAGACTGTATGACAATGATTATGAAGTCCTTGGGTATAACAGAGTGAGATCCAGCGTAATATATCAGAAGTCAAGGGGTACATGAGAGGTTTCAATATACTCTAATAAAGACAATGATTAAAGCCTTTTGTTTTTTAGTAGATAGTCTGAGTGGGGTGAAGGAATAGATTTGCTTCTATTTCCAGTAAGGACAGTGTTCAAGAGGTCTTGGGTTTTCACCATTTCAATTAATTTACAGGCCATGAAGTGCGTGGGACACTAAAAGTTTAAAGGGGAGTGTTGGTTAACTGAGAGGAAAGTCCTGTGACTGCTTAGTGAATAATTAAACATAGATTACAAACGGCTATTCCAATAAGCGCAATAATCATTTGATAAAGCTCAGGCTAAAATAACAGGAACAGTTTGAAAATTAAAAATACTGAAGAAAGAAGCTTAATAAGGGGATTTAGTTTGCCTTGCTAACCAGCCTCTTCAGTCTTGATAAGCGGGTCCATTCGTATTTTAAAACAAACAGTGTTGTTAATTATGTAATTGAAACCTAAGAGACGTAAAAAAAACAACGGCATAACATGTGAACTCCTGAAAAAAGTACTATGAAGGGATGCTTGAAGAAAATATGGAAAATGTGCGAGAGGTTTTTCAAAAAAAAATTTGGGGGTTGTACCTTCTAACGTCATAGTGAACAATAATGAAATTATTTTTATTGTAGAAACCTTATCTCACCAACTCGCGTTATCTTAGCTAAACTTGATGATAACTAAATATCTTTTCTGCTGCCCAAGCAGCAACATGGTTCTCTTCTACAGGAGTATGATAAACTATTCAGTGATGAGTCTCGTCTTTGCCCATTGCTGGAACACAATGTTGAGACTAGTGATGCTCAACCAGTACGCCAAGCTCCCTATCACTTCAATGCAGAGAAGAGGGCACTTCTGCAGGCAGAGGTTCAACGCCTGAAAGAACAGGGGCTCAGCAGCCCAGCCCTTAGCCCCTGTGGTATCACCATGGGCTGTTCCAATAGTAGCGGTAATTACCGTCTATGCGTGGACTACAGGAAGGTGAATGCGGTAACAGTGGCGAGGATGGATGACATCAATGATGATTTGGGGTAGGCACGCTACCTGACGAAACTGGATCTTCTCCAGGGTTACTACCAAATTCCGTTAACTGAGAGGGCGAGGCCGATTTCTGCGTTTTTCACTCTGCGGCCTCTACGAGTTTCAGGGTTCTTCCGTTCGGGATGAGAAACGCCCCAGCGAACCTTTCAGCGACTCAGAAATTACCTGACGGCGGACCTGGAAGGCGTTCGGTGTTACTCGATGGACCTCGTAATCTGGAGCGAGTCCGGAGGAACATTTTGGTCCGCCTGCGGGCGCTCTTCTCGGCCCTGTCGCGCCAATTTCACGGTAAGCCATGACCGAAAAGTGAATTGGACACGCCCATGTCACCTTCCTGGGTACGTAATCGTTCAGGGCCAGGTCGCACCTGTAGTTGCAAAGGAGGAAGCTGTTCTACAGTATCCCGCGCCCGTCGACAGAAAAGGCTTAATGCACTTCATGGGGATGGCTGGCTACTACAGACGGGCTGTAAGAAATTTCTCTCAGGTATCGTCGTTTAACAAGACTTGCTGAGTGAATAAACGGACATCGGGTGGTCAGATGATAGTCAGAAGCTTTTGAAAACCTTGAAGCTACCTCTTGGTACTGACCCCGTCTTGCAGGGCTCTGGACATCAATAAACCGTTTGTTAATACAGGTGGACGCTAGTGACAATGGTGTGGAAGCGGTCCTCTTGCAGAGAGACGGAAGTAAAGTGCTCCGCCCAGTGTGCTATTTTTCGTATCAAAACTTACGCCACCGTCGAAAAGTAGGCTTTGGGAATAGTGTTGGCCGTCTTGCAGGCTCCTGACATCAATAAACCGTATGTAATACAGGTGGACGCTAGTGACAATGGTGTGGAAGCGGTCCTCTTGCAGAGAGACGGAAGTAAAAGTGCTCCGCCCAGGTGTATTTTTCGTATCAAAACTTAGCCACCGTCGAAAAGGAGGCTTTGGGGCCAATAGTGTTGGCCATGAAAAGTTTAGGAATTATTTTAACTAGTTCCATACATTCTGTTGAAATTTCACTTGATCATAACCGTTAAAGTAATGAAAATATGAAGTTTAGAAACATGCGAGGTTAAGGTGGGACATAACAATACAGCCAAAAATCTTCCATATAAAAAAAAAAAAAAAAAAAAACTAGTGGCAGACAACAATATCCCTTGCGGACGCATCTCAAGATCGTAGGTGTTCTGCACACAGTGGCCGCTGACTCGACACTGCGAAGGACAGAGGACAGAGTAGTACGCTACTGTCGCCCGTCTATGTAAACAAGTTGTTTGACTGAACAGACTAGATAGTTAAACTTTTTCCCATGCGGAAGAAGTTTTTTCTTGCGGGGAGGGGTATTAAAGTAAAATCAATAATTAGTTACAGGGCTAAAGCAAAACATTAACTAGTGGAACTAGGCAGTAGCGTTCGCCCCCCCTCCCACCGTCTTGAGCGCTATATATATATATATATATATATATATATATATATATATATATATATATATATATATATATATATGTGTGTGTGGTGTGTGTGTGTGTCTGTGTGTCGTGTGTGTGTGTGTGTGTGTGTTTATGTGTGTAAATAAATATATCTATATCTGTGTCTATCTATCTATCTATCTATCTATCTATATATATATATATATATATATATATATATATATACATAAGTATATATATACATATGTAAATATATACATATATACATACATATATATATTTGTTTGTGTGTGTGTGTGTAAGTGTGTGTGTGTGTAGGTGTGTGTGTGTGGTGTGTGTGTTGGGTGGTGGGGTTTATAATACACATTATCTGTATACCTTTAACATAAAGGAATGAATTATTAAAAAAAAAGAATATGAATCATCGTTTATATGGATACATTTATTATATCCATTCAATAGCTATCTATCTATATATCTTATCTCTTAAATATGCATACATATAAGGTGTTTTTGCGTCATATGCAAAAATTAATATTTCCACCTACGCTATAGTCAAAAGTGTTTAGAAACATCTGCTTAATCTTTTAGTTTCGCAGATCAAACCTATGGAAGGGGTAATTGCCAAAATTTGATATTTCCATATATCTACAGCAGATTCCGTCTAATAGATCATAATGTTCAGAGAAACATATGTGTGTATGTATGTCGTTGGTTAATTTCTTTATATGCTGGGATTATTACGTAAAATATGGCAATAAAGCGTTTCGGACAACAAACACTCACACACACAATGAAACAAGGCCAAGGGACTGTACTTGCATGATCATCAATAACACAGTTCCACGGACAGGACAAT
>NW_023639326.1:7500-10000 GCF_015228065.2 Penaeus monodon | reverse complement strand
TTGGATTGCCGTCGTGCCCAGTCTTGAGTCCGATGCTCTAACCACCGGCACCGCGGCCTCATATATAAATATATAGATATATATATATATATATTATATATCAATATATATATATTATATATATAATATTACACAAGGTAAAATGGAAAAAAAAAATCAACCATAAAAACTGGAATTGAATTGAATCGAAAGCATGTGTAGTGTGTGTAGATAAATATATATATCTATATATATATATATATATATATATAATATATATATATATAAACATATAATAACATACCTATAAATATATATGTGTTTATGCTGTGTGTGTACACACAAACTCACACACACACACACATAATGTATTTATACAGTAGGTTTATATATATATATATATATAATATATATATATATATATATATATATATATATATATATTATAACATAATATAATTTATATATACACACACACACACAGCGTGGTAAGTCTGCCTAGCCATCCCCCTCGGGCAGGTTGGACCAGACCGACCCAGCATACGCCTTACCCATATATTAGACATTGTCTCATGTGTTCTATACTGTGGTGGTTACTCTAGCAATAAAGAGTTACACCATATACAGTATCACTTACCCTGCAAAGCCATTATAATAGGGTTCTTACCCATTAGTATCTGGTAGCAGCGTGCCGCTGTGTCCTTTGGCGATCAGCATGAACACCTCCGAAGAAAAGAAAGAAAAAAACTTTGACGCTTCAAGAAATGTTTAATTTCTTATTTTTTGCCCTTCCTTCTCCCATAAATGTGTTAAGAACACACCGTTGTTTTTTTTTTTTTGTTGGGTAAAAAGTGCTAAGTGAACAGCAAATGGCACGTTCTCACACTATTCCTTTGACCTCAGAGTGCATTAACATGTGATTGTGGTATGTGGTCAACAAACATGTATATATGGTGTTAGTTAAGCTATAATTATAATTTCTCTCATTATAGAGATTTATGTTGTTTCATCTGCCAATGAATTCGTGATGTTATCTTATCACGAATATCTTTCATTTATCTCGTCCCATTCCCCTCGCCCAGACCTGGACCGCGCTTCTCTTTCAATTGTGGGGTCAGTCGGTTGTGGTCTTGACCTGACCTACCTTTATCTTTTCTGTCAAACCTAGGGAAATAACTGTTAGTACTGTTACATGCTTATTGGTGGGACACGTTCTATCGGCGCTAGAAACGGACTTAGTGGTAACGCAATTTCATTAAAAATTTATCCATTTGAATAAAAGCGTAGGATTGCCCTATATTACCCCGGGGTTGCGTAATGCTTAATAGATTTTCGCTCCGACGTGATAAGTAGGTACAGGTTTGATCGCAACTTTGAGTAGGTGTGACCTGCAGTTACGTACGTTAAAAATAATGGACTAGGGTTTAAGCAGAATAATTCGCTGGTTATTAATCACACCCTGTAATCCCAGGCGGTCGTGTGATCATGATATTTAGATACCCTTAGGGAATGTCACAATGACCATCCACCAGAACACAGAAAAGAGCAGGTTATTTAATAGATTTTCGTGGCTTGGTCGATCAAGGTACGGCATTTGGGTATAGGATCCCCCAGCGATGAAGTCTAACATGCATATGTAGACATGTAAACTTGGCAGTCAGATTTTCTGACCCTAGAAGAATTTGTTTGCTAAAAAGCTTGCAAATATTTTTTCATGTCCACCATTCATTAATGCGTTACATTCTGTTGCATTATCATTAAATGTTGAATTCAGTGTGGTAGTTGAAATAATTTTATATAAACTGGCATTGCTAATCTATTTCAGTGTGTAATAATGAACGTTAATATTCGTGTTGTGATAATTCTCTGTAGTGAGGTCACTCTCCACTTCATTCACGCTCGCTGGACATTTATTTATTTCTGTGTGACAACAATTTTGTCAAGTAAAATCCTAGCAGATTGCTGTTGTTCGCTTCCCTTCTTCTACTCTAATATATATCAGAGATGGTTGGTAGTTCAAGCCAGGTCCAGCGGACACTAAGTGACATCTCCTCTTCTATTTTCTTCTTTATCTTTGTGAAAATAAAAAACAGAAAAAAAAAAAACGCAAAATAAATTTATAAAACGAACATAAAAACCGCATATTTTATATAAATAACCAGATAGTGGTACATTAACACAGCCTCTCTCTGTGCCTTCCTTTTTTCTTTACTTGCTGTCGGGAAAAAAGGGGGGGGGGGGGGGGGGGGGGGGGGGGGGTGGGGAAAAAAAACCCTTTTTTTTCAGCGGATGATTCGCCATAGGCCCTGCAGACCAGGATGTTCGTCAGAGCAGGGTGTTAAGCCCGCCCCATGAGTGGGACGGGCGCCACCTGCGAGACGCCCCAGTGAAGAACCAGGAACTCGCCAAGCACCAGGTACCAGTTCGTCGCCAGAATCCAGAATAGTAAGGTCTGTCTAGCCCTCCCCTCGGTTGGCTGACCTGACACGTGTCCCGTGTTACCCTTAGACATCGTCCCCAT
>NW_023639326.1:0-5000 GCF_015228065.2 Penaeus monodon | reverse complement strand
TGGGGAGGTTCTGTTATCACGCCTAATTCCAATATATATAGATATATATATATATATATATATATATAATATATTATATACATACATATATATAAAATATAAGGTATATTATTTCATTATATATAATATATATCATATTATTATCTATATATATATAGGTATTATTATATAAATGCATATACACACACAACACACACACACGTATAAAGACGAATATATTATATATATATATGCATTTATTATATCTATGTAATATATATATAATATTATATGAATATGAATCTATAATATAATATATGCATGTACACACATACACACACACACACAACATTATCATATATATAGATATAATTATATATATATATATATATATATATATATATATATGTAATAATATGCATGTATATATATATATATATGATAATATATAATATATATATATAATATATATATATATGTATATGTGTGCACGGCACTCTCCGTGGAAAGGAAAACTGGGGACCATACCACGTACTCACTCCAAGAGCCTCACAACATGAAAACTAAAATTTAAAAATATTCATACTGTGACCACGGCGTTCAAACATGAACCTAACGTTAAAACTAAACACAAACAGAAAAAAAAAGAATATATATTATATATATATATATATAATATATATATATTATAATATATATATATATATATATAGATATATATAATTCATTTAATACGCAACATATACGTTACGTGTAACACTATCTATAGAAAATAAAATATAAAATATATATAGATATAATATATATATATATAGATATATAAATTATATTATAATATGATATATACTAAATACATATATGGTATATTTAATTGAGTATAATACATGTGTGTATATATAGTCTATATACACACATATGTATAATATAATATGGTATGTGTTGCTTGTGTGTGTGTGTGTGTGTTTAATGGTATTTTCTTGGACTGAAATAAACGTTTCTATCGACAGTAACAAAGTGATACAAAATAAATATAATGAATAATCCTACTAACGATATGTCTGTCCGTGGAAAACTGTGTTATTGATGTTCATGCAAGTACAGTCCTTGGCTGTTTCATGGTGTGTGTGAGGTTGTTGTCCGCAAACTTTATTTGCCATATTTTACGTATAATCCCAGGCATATAAAGAGAACCAACGAAATACATACACACTATAGTTTTCTCTGAACATAATGATTCATAGCCGTAATCTGCTCTAGATAATATGGAAATATTACAAATTTTGGAAAAAATTACCCCCTTTCCATACGGTTGATCTGCGAAACATAAAAGATTAAGCAGATGTTTATATAAAACAACTTGATCTGATAGCGTAGGGGAAATATTAATTTTTGCATGTGACGCAAAAAAACACACTTATATGTATGCATATTTAAAGGAGATAAAGAATATAGATTAGATAGCTATTGTTATGGATATAATAAATGTTCCATAAAAGATGATTACTATTCTTTTTTTGACTATCATTCCTTTATGTAAAGGTATACAGATAATGTGTAGTATAAACAACCACACAAACCAACACACAAACACAACACACACACACACACACCCACCACACACACACAACAAATATATATATTTATGTATGTATAATGTATATATTTACATATGTTATATATATACTATGTATATATATATATCTATAATATTATAAATATATATATAGATAGGATAATAGATAGTAGATCGACACAGATATAGATATATTTATTTACACACATAAAACACACACACAACACACACACACACACACATACACACACACACACACACACACACATATAGTATTTTTTTAAATATATAGATATAATATATATATATATATATTATAATATATATTTAATATTATATATAGCGCTCAGCGGGGGAGGGGGGGCGAAACGCTACGCCAGTTCCACTAGTTAATGTTTTGCTATAGGCCCTGTAACTAATTATTGATTTTACTTTAATACCCCTCCCCGCAAGAAAAAACTTCTTCCGCATGGGAAAAAGTTTAACTATCTAGTCTGTTCAGTCAAACAACTTGTTTACATAGACGGGCGACAGTAGCGTACTACTCTGGTCCTCTGTCCTTCGCAGTGTCGAGTAGCGGCCACTGTGGCAGAACACCTACGATCTTGTGAGATGCGTCGGCAAGGATATTGTGTCTGCCACTAATATGGAAGATTTTTGGCTGTATTGTTAGGTGCCCACCTTATAACAACTCGCATGTTTCTAAACTTCATATTTCATTAAAAACGTTAAACGGGATTATGATCAGTGAAAATTTAACAGAATGGATGGAATAGTTAAATAAATTCTAAACTTTTCAATGGCCAACACTATTCCCAAAGCCTCCTTTTCGACGGTGGCGTAAGTTTTGATACGAAAAATAGCACACTGGGCGGAGCACTTTACTTCCGTCTCTCTGCAAGAGGACCGCTTCCACACCATGTCACTAGCGTTCCACCTGTCTTACATAAGGTTTATTGAGTCAGGAGCCGGCAGACGGGCCAACAATTCCCAAAGCCTATTTCGACGGTGGCGTAAGTTTTTGATACGAAAAATAGCACAACTGGGCGTGAAGCACTTTACTTCCGTCTCCTGCAAGAGGACTGCGTCCACACATTGTCACTAGCGCCACCTGTTATTACAAACGGTTTATTGATGTCCAGGACGCCTGCAAGACGGGGGCTAGTTACACAAGAGGCTTAGGTTTTCAAACAGCTTTGCTGACTATCATCTGACAACCCGAAGGTCCGTTAGTACTCAGCAAGTCTGTTAAACGGACGGATACCTGAGAGAAGTTCTTACAGAACCGTCTGTAGTAGCCAAGCCATCCCCAATGAAGTGCATTAAAGCCTTTCTGTTCGACTGGGCGCGGGATATGTAGAACAGCTTCCTCCCATTTGCAACTACAGGTGCGACCTGGCCCTGAACGATTACGTGACCCAGGAAGGTGACATGGGCGTGTCCAAATTCACTTTTCTGCGGCACTTACCGTGAAATTTTGCGAGCCGACAGGGCCGAAGAGAGCGCTCCGCAGGCGGACCAAATGTTCCTCCCATGACTCGCTCCAGATTACGAGGTCATTCGATGGTAACAAACGAACGGCCTTCCAGTCCGCCGTCAGGTAATTCAGGAGGCGCTTGAAAGGTCTGCTTTGGGGCGTTTCCATCCTTGGACATTTGTAAAATTCCGACTAGATTTACCTTAAAAGCTCCCTTTGCTTCCACCCTTTTGGACTTTTTTCACACCTTTATTTCCTTTCAACTTTGGTCGACGGTGTTAGTTTACCGAGTTTACCCATACATATTACATCATGAATTAGTTTTTCGGCATATATTTTATTGTCACCATACATCTGTCGCAGACCGTTTGCGACTACATTACCAAAATCATCTTCGCAGTCGTGTGTAGATGGCAATGCATTCAGTTGTTGGAGAGCTTGTTCTATAACTTTATCGCTGTCGTCCAATACCCGGGCCTTCTTGGTGGGTCTTTTCCTAGCGGATGACACAGGAGACTGTTCGTGTATGCAGGTATTGTCTGTACGACTGCAAGAAGTGGATCCTGGCGAAGCTCTGGGAGAATCCTGTAGCTCCAGGAGAAGGGGATCAGTATAAATCTGTGAAATAAAAGTGAAGCTTGACTATATGTGTCATCTTGACATAGTGATCCCGCTGCCTTGACCTATACAAGCACACCTGTAGTAGTATATTATTATTATTATTATTAATACAGTATTATTATTATTATCATTAATACAGTATTATTATTATTATCATTAATACAGTATTATTATTATTATCATTAATACAGTATTATTATTATTATTATTAGTAGTAGTAGTAGTAGAAATATTTAGTATTAGTAGTTTAGTAGTAGTAGTAGCAACCGGTGGTAAAAATAATAGGACTTAATCACACACACACACACACACACACACACACACACACACACACACAACACACACACACACACACACACACACACACACACACAACACACACACACACACACACACACACACACACATACACACAGAGGTGTCGGGAGAGCAGGAGGAGGAGAAGATGTAAAAAGAGAAGGTGAAGGAGGAAAGGACTCCTTTCATTTAATTGTTACTGGTATACTTGCAGGTACCTACAACCTCGGAAGAATGGATGCGTGTGGCACAGGGATTTTTTACAAGATGGAACTTCCCAACTTGTCTAGGAGCCATAGATGGAAAACACTATCGATAAGGCCTCCACGAGACAGCGGGTCATATTTCTTCAATTATAAGGGTACCCACAGCATTGTCTTGCTGGCAGTATGTGATGCTAATCTGGAATTTATCTATGTAGACATTGGTGCAAATGGGAGAGTTTCAGATGGTGGAGTTTGGAACAACAGTGATCTCTGCCGTCGTATTGCAAACAACACTGCAGGCCTACCAACGGACAAACATGTTCTGGGGAGTGATAGAATCTTGCCTTACGTATTTGTGGCAGACGATGCTTTCCAACTGCAGAGGCATATACTGAAACCTTTCCATACCAAAACCAAACACGACAGGAAAGAATTTTTTCTTATAGACTTTCCCAGGGCCAAGCGCACTGTTGAGAATGCATCTGGCATTCTCACTAATCGGTTTAGGGTGTTTTTAACGCCAATTAGTCTATCCCCTGGGAAAATTGAAAAAGTTGTCCTTGCATGCACAGCACTGCATAACTACCTCAGACGGGATTTTGGTAGCCACTACACACCTAAGTTGCTGGAGTTGCAACGATGTGGTTCGGGATCTACCACTATTGGCAACAATATCCGTACCCAGTACATGGACTACTTCAATGCAGAGCGTGCTGTGCAATAGCAATATAGAATGGCAAATTATAATGGTGTAGGTGCCCTCCCCATGTCCCCATTCTTCCCCCTTTTTTGGTTATTTTTTTTTTTTTCATCCCCCTTTTTTAAAAAACCCCAAACCCCCCTTTTA
>NW_023639325.1:0-12213 GCF_015228065.2 Penaeus monodon | reverse complement strand
AGGGGGTTTGAAATAAATCCCCCTGCGAATTCAAAAGGAGGGGTTGACCCTATGATTTTGGGGCTTCATACATTCTTAATGCTATCTGGCAGTCGGTACCTTTCCCCTACCTTTTGGGGGACGTGGCACCCCCCTCTCTGGAAGGGAAAAAGAGGTTTTGTTGGACTGTAAAAACTCCCGTGGCATTACACTGCTCAGCATAACGGGTAAATTTTTTCCCCCATTTTTCTAAAAACAGATCTTTCACCCCCTACTGAGCTCAAGACCAGGCACTGGATTCACTGCTGGCAAGTTACAATACACAAATACTACGCTTCAAGTAATTGGGGAATGCCATCGTGATTTTGGTCAGGGGTTTCCCTTTGCAGCCTACAGGGCCTAAAAAAGGCTTTGACCAGTGCATCATGAATCCTAGGGAAGATCTTGAGATCAGGGGAATTCCCGACCCCCCAGATTACGGGCCTAACAGGGGCCTTTAACTGGTACTGAAAGTGGTCAAGGTGGTGGGGGCCCTGTAAAAACTTCTTCCCTGTACCCCCCAAAAGAAGCCGCTTGCCGCGGTGGGGAGGGTTTGGGGTCCAATGATTCTGGTGAGCCGGACGGGAAGCTCCCTTACTGGAGGGGTCATGGTGGGGGGAGGAGACAAAATGGCTTCCGGTGCACCAAGGGCCAAGAGAGGGGATGGTGCAAACCCTGGTTCATTCAACCCTTGGGACCAGGGAGAGCTTCCATGTGTGTTTGCCATGCCTGGCATCCCATGTTACCGGGAGACGGGGCACTGGAGTGAGGACCCTGCACGCTGTGCCCCTGCAGCTAGCAACACACCTCTTTGGTTCTTTATTCTGGTGGAAGGGTGGCTTGATCAAGGCCCAGTCAAGTCAATCGGCTGGTCAAGTGTGGCTGGAGTCAAGCAGACACTGTCAGTCGGGGGCGCTTTGGGGCCCGCGACTGACATCAGTACTGTGGTGGTAGCTGCGTATATTTCCTCATTGCCCCTGAGGCTGTTGGGAGATTTTGAGCCCCAACTATAGCTTCCCCCCGTTGGACTCCTGTGGGTGGGGGGGGGGAAGTGAAGAATTCAATTTGTATGAGTACTGCAAATTTTTCAGGGATCTGGCCCTTTTCCCCTGGCGACCGGCCCCGACCGTTCCCTCTGGAACATCACATTTTGTCACTTTGGAGCCTTTCCAGTTTCCAGGGTGCAGGGGGATTGGGAGTTGTGATAGCTTCCCGGGCTCCCAAACCAGGTGAGAGGGGGAGGGGTCCCCCTCAATCCACCAAGGAAATCTTACCTGGTAAATATGAAGGCATTTCATATAGAAGTACCTAGTGGTGAAGACTATTGGTAGTGTATCATCGTGGGTCTTGATATTTTGAAGGGACACCGAGAGAAATTTCTTTAGGTATGTCAGCGTGATCCTCGCATTGCCCCACAGCGGGATGGTGGCCGGGATAGTTGGGGTTTCGGTTACCAGACGAGGGTGGCCGTCTGCGTGCAATATGCGACATTCCTGAGGCTCAAGTTTCATGTTCTCCTCACAAACCCTCAATCAGTGTAGGGGAACTGTTTTTTTCCCGAGACCTGATGAGGGGGTTCTGGGGGAGAAAACGTTGGAGGAGCTAGAGAATTTTTAATGTGGTGGCATTAAAGCGTTATGGGAAGAAGGTTAAGGGTTTTTGGAGCAGTCGACCCCAGCTCTTCTTCTAACTTTTAACACGTTAGTCCTTTCAGAATCGTCCTTCCCAGAATCGGTTGAGCTGGCATGGTGCCACCTCAGGATGAGCCGTTTTGTGCCCAACCCTAGGGCAGTGCTTCCACTGCCAGGGTTGTGGCGTGGAGCTAGCTCTTGGGTATGGCACAGCGGGTCACGAGGAGATGATGGCTTTTCCCCAGTCCAATGTGCTGTTGCCACTGCAAAAGAGCTTGTGGGGGCTTCTTAAAAAGCAATGTGGGGGGTGCAAGTTTGAGGGGGAAGTGTTGTGGTAAGGAGCAGGGAGGGGGTTTAGTTTTCCAGAGGCAGGGCAACGTGCCGTGTGCCTTTTGCACAGCCAGGTAGATCCTTTGCTTCGGTTTTAGCCCGTCCCTCCTTCCCACCAACCCTTACCTACGTGCTTCTTTGCAACACACACTCTGCCACTTCCTTTAACCCTCAGTCCCAAATTGCGGAGTGGGAGTGGGGGGTTTGTTGAGGGGACTCCTCTTCCCAAAGTGGGGTCTTGGAGCCATCATTTGGGGGGCTCCAGAAGCCTCAACGGTGACAGCTCCAGCTGCCACCACATCCACGGGGGCTGCTGGGCAGAGTGCCCCTGAAGTAGGGACTCAGGCTCGCCCTTTACCCAGGCAGAGGAATCCTGAACCTGTGCAAAGACTCCAGCTGCCAACAGCATCCACAGGGGCCTCCGCTGCTAGACAGAATGCCCCTGAAGCAAAGGCTAGGTCTGTTCTTTGCTCGGGGCAAAGAAATCCTGAACCTGTCCAAGGGAAACCTGGGAAACTAGTTCCACAGGTAAAAAACCCATTAAAAAGGTACTCCAGGATCATGAAAGGACAGCCTAAAGGTGGGGGGGCAAACCTTGACCACAGGTACTGCCAAACAACTTATGAAGAAATAATATAAAGAACGGGACCCCCTTTAATCAATGGAACTGTCAGGGAATTCATGAAAAATGGGAAGAACTGCAACATCTGATATCTTCATATAATCCGTTTGTATATGTCTACAAGAGATTATGACTAGGGTAAATTTTTACCATTTCCCTGAGGATTCCAAGTTCAAGCCCATATGGGCCTTTGACAATGGAACCTCATGGAGGAGTAGCAGTAAGTTGTATGTCAAGATATTCCCTTCCAGGCCATCCACCTGTAACAACACTGCAGGGGAAGGCTGTGAGAATAGGCTTGACACGACCTTACACTATTTATCCATCTACCTTCCTCCACATAATCTGAACATTAATGATTTGAAGATCTACTTGAGCAATTGCCAAAAATCCATTCTACTCTTGGGAGATTTTCAATGGTCGGCATCACCTCTGGGGAGACACGTGCAACCCTTGAGGAAGGGCCTTGGAGTCCTTGTTCTTAAGAGTGATGGCAGTTTTACTGAACAATGATACTCCCACACATTTCCAAATTTAAACTGGGACATTCTCCGATATAGACCTTTTCAATAGGCTCCTCTGATTCACAGTTGAACTTCACTTTGGCAAGTCATGGAAGACTTACATGGAAGCGACCACTTTCCAATAATTTTGGAGGAGGTGAATGGTATTCCAGTCAATGGAGTGCAGGATGGCGACTTGAACATGTGGACTGGAATCTTTTTAGATCAACTGCAGTATTGCAAGGATCTGTGAACGATTGCCAGTGTGTTCAAGATGCTGTTAATCACTTCACATCACGAAAATTCACCTTGCAGCAGAAGAATCCATTCCCAAAAGTAGCGGGCATTACCGTCGACAACAAGCAAAAAGTTGTCAGAGCAAGAAAAGCTACATTAAGGCAGTTGAAACGACGTCCCAGATTGTAAAATTGATCAGTTACAAAAGACCCGAGCCAAGGGCCCGGCGTGTGCTAAAGGAGGCTAGACGGACGTCGTGGAGCCAGTATGTTCTCCTCAATTAATCTGGGACCCCCTTTGCATGGGGATGGGACAAGGTGCGTAAGATTGCTGGAAAGAGCACATCCATGTCACAACCTGCTCTGAAGATAGATGGCATAATCATCACAGACAAAAAAGATGCTGCAAATGAGATAGCTAAATCCATGGCAGAGATCTCCTATGGAGATCTTACACTGGGGTCGATTCTCCACTCTTCGTGCAAACAAGGGAAAAACACAAAGTGTTGTTCTTCAGTAGGATTGAAGGCAGAACTTCATAAATTGCCATTTTTGCGAAGGAGATGGACTCTGCTTGCAGGCTCTGCCGTTAAGACTGCCCCAGGAAGTGACGATATTCCATACCAAATGAATTTTTCTCACTTACCAGAGAGGCTCCCAGAAGTTCCTGTTAGACTTTCAATGGAATTTTATAGGAGGCACAGTGCCATCCACAGGAGGAGGCTATTACACTGGGTTTACAAAAAAATAGTTTTGTAAGTTGTTTTTTTTTTTTCAATTGATTTTTAGAGCAATTTGGCATCGCTGAATCCAAAAATGCCACCATTTTCCCCGATCAGGTCAGTTGTTCAAATATGTGAATATAGGAATAATCATTTTTTTACGAAGTGGAATACATTAGTGCGGCATTTTTGTTTTATTTGTGTTACTTATACATGCGATATATTTCTTTATTTTGTTTTCTCACCCACTTTATAATTATCGACATGTTGCAAACATTGATTGGTATATGTATTGACATCAACATTGCATTACATTGGTAACTATTACAATATCTACTGATCAATGTTGAACATCGATCAGAATTGATCAGTTGATCAGTAGACAGGACACTAATAAAGAAAGATGCATGAAAACTAGATGTTTTGGTCATCATTGATCATTCAGTGCTTACACTTCTGTTTCTTTGAGCTCCTCGAATGTGCAGCGGCAGGGATGTCTCTCTCCAAAGTCCAACAGTAATCGGCCATCATGACTGCATCCTACCATCCCTGATACCTGCATCTTGATGAAATCTCTCCCCCTGCTCGTCACTCATTGATCCCAGATTCTCAGGAAACCGATCCATGTGTGAGATTAGGTAGTGCATTTTGATGCTCATGTTGCATCCCAAGTTTTTGAAGGCAGTCAGCATTTTGGTGACGAGTTCTTCGTAGTTGCTGGCCTTGTTGTTGCCAAGGAAGTTCTTTACGACCAGAACAAATGCCTTCCACACTTCCAGTTCGACTTTATTCATTGAGTTTTCAAACTCTGGATCTCTGGTGAGCTGACGTAGTTGAGGTCCGTCAAAGATGCCAGCTTTCAATTTCTCCATGGTCACTCCTGGAAAAGCATGGCACAAGTGAGTGAAGCAGCCACCATCCTTGTCCAGAGCTTTGGTGAACTGTTTCATCAAGCCAAGCTTAATGTGCAGGGGTGGGAAGAGTATCCTGTCTCTGTCCACCAGAGGGGCGTTGATGACGTTCTTTGATCTGCTAGGCTCCAATTCCTCGTGCAGAGACCACTCCTTTTTCATGTAATGCCGAGCTCGGTCCCTACTATCCCACATTCACAGAAAGCACGGGTACTTGGTGAAACCTGACTGCTGTCCCAACAAAAAGTTCACCATCTTCAGGTCAACACAGATCATCCACTCATGCTGACAATAACAAATTTTCTCCAGCAGATACTTCACCGCTTCATACTTCAGTGTAGTCGAGTGAGCCAGCGGTATAGAGGCAAACTGGTGGCCATTGTGCACCAGAACGGCTTTCAACGATCTCTTGCTGCTGTCAATAAACAGTCTCCATTCTACAGGTTGGTACTGTGGCAATCCAAGATTGTGCAGAAGCTGTGAACATCTGTGCAGTACACCAAGTCTTCCTCTTCAGAGATAAAACGAGGGTATTCTTGATGTCTGTTGCGGTAGAAAGTGATGCGAGTACTGTCAGAAAGAAGGGTTTTTTCTTTCAGTCTTGATGCCAACAATTCGGCAGATGACTTTGGCAAGTTGAGGTCACGGACAAGATCATTTAGCTCCTTTTGGGAAAAGGGATGCGGAGCGTCATCTGCATCATTGTTAGAAACTAGTTCTTCATTGTCTTCAATACTGGAGAATTCTTCGTCACTTAACTCAGGAAGTTCTACAGTGAGGTACAGGACGACGTGCTGATTCAAGATCAGGATACTTGAGGCTGCTCTGGTTCTTTCTGTTGATCCCAGTCAAATTAATAGCGCAGAAGTAACAATCACTGACATGGTTTTTCAGCTCTCTCCAAACCATAGGAATTCCAAACTTCTGCCATGGGTCCAGCAACGTAGATACTCGGTGCATTTCCTGCAGACCATGTGAGGTGCCCAAGCTTTGTCCTGATCACCAAGTTTCATGCCAAAATAAGCATGATAAGCACGCTTTACAAAACGTGACTGGTTTCCTGTTAGGAACAACGATGTATTCGCCGCAGATGTAGCAGAATACATCTGGCTTATTTCTGCAAGACCTTCTGGACGAATCCATATCATTCATCTGAATAAGGAAAAAATGTCTGTTAGCAAAAAATGTGCGGTCGCAACTTGAAAATTATATCGTAATACCCGCCACGAAAATGCTAATACCCTTATTTATGAACAACTGTAAAAAAACAATATTTGGCAATAGAACACAAATTTGACCTGATTGAGCAAAATCAATGTTAATTTTTGGATTCAGTGCATCAAATTTGTCTAAAATCAGTTAAAAAATTATTGACGATTTTTTTGTTGTTGACCAGTGTTATCATTCCTGTTCCTAAACCTGGCAAAGATGCTTCCACACAAGGAAATTACAGACCAATTTCCTTCACCAGCTGCATCTGCAAGCTGATGGAGAAAATGGTAAAATTCAGGTTGAAAAGGCTGCTAGAAAAAGAAAAGTTTGACCCAAAAATCAAATGGCTTTAAAAAAGAGTGCCCACAGAGATTGTGAGGAGAAAGCTATCAGAATTCCATCAAACAGCGAGGGGTCACATGATAGCAGTTTTCTTTGACCTGAAAAGGCCCCCGATACTATGGAAAGCATGGATACTCATAAAAGCTGTATGCTTTGGGTTTTAAGAAAAGCTTTACCTCCCTTCAATAAAGCTTCCTTATAACGGAAGTGTAGAGTTTGGGTGGAAACAGTTTTTTAACCGGGAAAAGACGCTGGAAAGGGGGGCCCCCACAAGGGAGTCCCTTGGTGACCCTGTTTGCCATGCTAAAAAATGACATCGAAAAGGGTCTTTCCCAATGCATCTCATGAAAATCTGATGGGATGACTTTACATGTCTGCTCAGGGGGAAGTTCGGAGTGAAAGGACAATGCAGACTGCAATAAATCGGTTACAGTGGGCAACATATCATGGGTTCAAATTTTCCCAAGCAAGACAGGGATACATTTCCACAAACGAGGAAATTTCCCATTTCCCTCTATTTAGGAGCAAACCCCCACGCAATTTTGTCCAAGGGTGAAGTATTTGGGATCAATTTTTGACTCAAGATTTACTGGGTGCCTCACATCAAAAGTTAAAAGTGAAGGCTACAAAAGCGCTTGTATTTGGGGGTTCTTTCACATTCATCTTGGGGCAGACCGAACAACACTTCATGGCTTTACCGACGTTTTATTCATAGTAAGTTTGATTATGGATGTGAGGCTTTCTTTCTGCAATCCCATTTTTCCGGGTTTTGGATCAGTTAAAAGAAGCTCTCAGAATCTGCACTGGGGTTTTAGGTTTTTCACGTAGAGAGTGGAGAACCACCTCTTTCATTACACCGGGACTCCCCTAAACCCTGATTTACTACACGAGACACAAGGGTTTGGATCCCTACACCCAGATTGGGTTTTTTTAACCCTGAGGATAGCGATCCTATGGTAGGAGAATGAGGAATTTAGGAAAAAGTTAAATTTTAAGTTCACTAAGGTTTGGCATTGGGAACCCCCCAATTCCCCCTTGGATAATCAATCGAGGGGTTTTGGTCGGAATTTGGGGAAAAGGGGGGAGAATTGAAGCAGAAGTCAGAGAGAGATTTTTTCAGCACTTTTCTAAGTCCCAAAGATAGATGCAATTATACAGTGGTTCGAAATTAAAAAATGCTGTGGGCTTTGCAGAGTGAGGAAGGAAGACTGCTTTGGGCAGTCCTCAGAAGCCGATCTTCATGCAGATTAAGCCACCCTTGCAGCAGTTAAAATGATAGAGAATCTTACGAACCTTTTTGTGTATATTGGACTCTTTAGGTTGCAAAAAAAGAGTTTAAAACTCATCAACCCAGTGTGAGGGAGGTTCAAGTTTTGGTTTGCTTGATTCAACCGTAAAAAGATAACCTATGTTGGGTCCCAGCACATGTTGGTATAGTGGGAATGAGCGAGCTGAAAAAAAGGCAAAGGAGCTGCCACTCACCCTTGTGATGCTCTTTTTCCTTCCCCACACACCGACTAAAAAACCCAGCAAAAGGGAGTTGTTTTCGTGATAGAGGAGGGAACAAGGAGGCATACCTCTAGAAACAAACTGTGAGAGATTAGAGATGATCTTGGCATTTTGGGTGACCAGATAAACCCAAAAAAAAAGTAGAAGTTGTTAAACAAGACTAAGAATTGGGGCACACGACCGTGATGGTAAAAGTCAAGCATTTGTGAGGGACCCAAGACCCTTTAACGGTCAAATGTAGTGGAAAGATGTGCAACATTCCAGATCAAAGACATTTTGATTTGTCCCCAATACACTAAAAAAAGTATTGGGGGGATTGGAATAGAATTTCTTATTTTTTTTCCTTAGGGGGGCTAATATTTCAATAAAATTTAATTATGTTTAAATTTATGCAATAACTTTACGTACTTAGAGCAAAATATTTTGCTTTGTTTTTTAAATATTTTTGTTATTTTAAAGTTTTCATTGATATATTTTTAAATTTTTTAAATTTCTAATATTTCTATCTAAAAAGGGTTCGGCAAATGACCTTAGCTTTTGACGCGGAGACAATTTTAAAAAATCAATCAATCTTCCCCGTTAATTCTGGGCTGAGGCAAGGCTTTTGTCCTGCACCAACTTTTTTCACACGTAAGAACGGATAAGGGCAGAGTACTAACCAAAGTCAGTGTGGAGAAAACCCGGGGCAATATCAAGGTCTAAACCTTGACTTTCCCAATGATGTGCTACCCATCTGAGTCCCGGGAGTCATGGTGGCGGTTTTGATGCATTAGTAATGGGCGAACCCTTAGGCCAGAGGCTCTGGACCAAAACCAAGATCAGAACTTTGAGAGCCTGTAGGGAAATGCGGGGTTTCCCCCTAAAATTCTAAGGGTACCCTCGCCGACCCCCGTGGAGAGGAGCTACCGTTTTTTTTTATTTTAATAATGTTCTTTTTGTTTTTAAATTTTTTTGGTTTTTTAAAACCTTTTTTTCAACGAAGTAAAAAACCCCATTTTCTTTAATTTTTATTTTAAGCCCTTTTTAGTTTTGGGTAAGGAAACCCGCGAACCTCTTTAAATTTGTTTTGGTGTTTTTAAAACTTTTTTTTTTGCATATAAACTTTTCCTTCTAAAGGCGAGTTATCAGTACGCAATCTATCCCCCTGAGGCCGGGTTACGCATTAGGGAGGGGGGAAAAAGTTGCTTTCCCGGGCCAGTTTACTAGCCTCAAATAAAAGACCCTTTGCGGGGGGGTCTGCTAATATAGCCGGGAAAAACTGGCGGGGAAAGGCGGGCATGGGTTTGAGGCTTAATGCGGCCGAACACCCGGCCCGGAAGCATTGACGTTGGGTTTTTTTTTTTGGGTTTCCCCTGCGGGGCGCAAGGACAAGGTTTTATGGGGAAGATGAGTTTTTTTAAGCCTTTTTTTCATTTTAAAATTAAACAGAGGCCAGTTTTTTTTTGTTTTTTTTGGGGGGTTTATCTTTTTTCTTTGTGTTTTTTTAAAATTTTTTTTGGGGGAATTTTTTCCCCCCCGTAGTATTTTAATGTTTTTTTTTGGTGTAATTTTAAGTGATTTCCTTTTAATGTTTTTATTTAAAAATAAATGTGAGCTTTTAGAGTGAAATTCCTCTCTTTACTTAAGCTTTATTAAGAGGGGCACGTACCATTTCTGGTACCGTGGGAAACAATTTTACGTCCTTTATCCCGCCCTTCAGGTGACACGCACCCCCTCGGAAAGTTAAACCCCACTTACCAGCGGAAACCCTTGTGAATTAGGTCTCCCTTCCTTTTCTCATGACGTTTTCCTTTTTTTCTTTTACCCTTTTAGACGTCTCCTCCTTTATACATGTATTTTTCCCGGACGTATAACCAAAGGGGGGTGGGCTGCAAGACCTAATTTAAAAAGGAGTAATTAAGTAGATCATCAGACCATACTTGTGGCAGGGTTGAAGTTACAGAGAGTTTTTCAACCTGGTGCGTATCCATTTTCTGGGCTATCGACCAAAAAGTCAATAGACGGATTGGCTGACAACAGGGGCCCCGAAATGATCAACAAGAGCTTTGGAGATTTATAACTATGCAGAAAAGACCAAGCTATATGTCTTAAGGGCCCTTGTTATGCCGTTTTTCTCTATGGAAGCGAAAACCCGGACTTATTTAGTTTCCCTTTGGGGTCTCGTCTTGATGCATTTTAAAGGTCTTTCACTTGATATTGGGGTTCCCCGTGGGTGGGACCCCTGTCCAACCCCAAAGACGGGATTTCTAAAAAAAGGTATTGGGCACCTAGTCATTTTCCCTGGAGGGCTCTGCCCATCGTTTGTCTTTTGCGAGACAATCCCGGGTGGAGGAGGCCCCCGGGGGCGAAAACCCGGAGGTCATGGGTTGGGGTGCTCGACGAGAACGCGAGGGAAAAGAGATGGGGCCCAGGGCCTGTCTGGGGACTAGCCACGAGGGACCCTCGGGTGGAAGGAAGGGGGGGGTCGGGCCATGCGCTCTCTCGGCGTTGCCCCTTTATGTGATGATGATATGGGTGTGTGTTTGGTGGGGTGGGGGTTTTTTGGGTGTGTGTGGTGTGGGTGTGTGTGTGTGTTTAACTAACATTAAATATATGATAATAAGATAATGTAAAGAATAATGAAATAAAAATAAAGGTCAAATGAAAATGATGAGATGATAATTCAGAATAATAATGTAGTATTGGGGGTAATATAAGATTATGAAAACAATGAAACAAAGATAAATGATAATAAAAAAAAAAGAGATAAAGAAAATAGTTTATGAACAGATAGCAATAATGAAAATAATATTTAGATAATTTTGATGATGAAAAACACCCAAAAAGGATGTAAAGTAATAAAAATATTGAATAATAATAGCAATAAGGTAATAATAACGATAATGAAAACAATGGTATTATTGAGAATGATCTGTACTATTTTTGTGGAAAAACCCAATAATGGAAAAAAAACATTAAAATAACAATGACGCAATAATGAAAACAATAACAGGAAAAGCAACAACAAAAAAACATTAAAAGAAAAAAAATAATAGCAATAATAATAATAATAATAATAATAATAATAATAGAATTAATAGAATAACACTAAGAAGAAGAACAGAATAAAAATAAAGGAGATAAAACTCACATAATAATAATGATATTGTACAATAATAATAAGACAATAGTATTAATGTTCATAATAATAATAATAACAATAACAAAAAATATATTTTCTTCTTTTACCCCCTTTAACTTTATACTACTACTATAAATAATAATAATAAGGAAAAATTAGATAAAGTATTAAAGTAATAATGATAATGATATAATGAAATACAATAATGTGATAATGATAAGATTAGATATAATAATTATTATTGGAATATAGATAAATATTTTTAATAATAAAAAAGGTTAAAAAATTTTTAAAAATGATAGTGATTTAATAGAACTGTAAATTTTAAAAATGACAATGTAGTAATCTAACAGAAGAAGATAAAAGGTATAAATAAAAGAAGATAACAAAAGGAAAATTTATAACCACGATAAGAAACAATGAATCCATGATGTAAAAGTGTTGGGTGAA
Source organism: Penaeus monodon (assembly GCF_015228065.2). Classification (NCBI taxonomy): domain Eukaryota; kingdom Metazoa; phylum Arthropoda; class Malacostraca; order Decapoda; family Penaeidae; genus Penaeus; species Penaeus monodon. The sequence continues at coordinate 606 of NW_023639325.1, read as the reverse complement.
AAGGTTTTTGTATTAAGTTGCAAACCGCAACGTACACAAAAGGCGAGTCGGCTAAGAGGAAATTTTGGCGAATTTTTTTTGAAGGGGAAATACATGTAATTTTAAGAGGAGGGGAAAAATGATAAAAACCCAAGCCCTCCCATTTTCGCTTTTTGTTGGAGATCGGGGAAAAGAAAGGGAAAGGGAGAAAAGAGAAAGAGAGAAAAAAAGAAAGAGATCGAAAGAAAATAACAAAGGGAGAGAGAGAGAGAGATATAGACAGAGAGAAAGAAAAGAGAGAGAGAGAGAAAAGAGAGAGAGAGAGTGTAAGATGGGGAGAGAGAGAGAGAGAGAAGAAACGACAGCAGAAAACAGCAGCGGAAAGTAGAGAGAGGTGTAAAAGGAGAGAAGAGGAAACAGACAGAAGATGGATAGAAGAGAAGGGGGGGGAAGTAAAAGGCAGCGATTAAAAATTAAGTTAAAAAATTTCCAGCCATTCCAAAAATTATATTTCTAACTTTATGTTAAGTATGTCAAAAAAAATTTTTTAGAAAAAAAATTCCCCCCAAAAAAAGAAAAAAAAAAAAAAAAAAAAAACAAAATAAAAAAAAACCCCCCGGGAAAAAA
>NW_023639324.1:0-10000 GCF_015228065.2 Penaeus monodon | reverse complement strand
TGTCTGCTGCGTCGACAGCGTATGTCATTAGCTACGAACACCCCTGTGAGATTAGAATGTTAAAATTTTTAAAATTTTTAAAAATTCTATCAGGATATAGTCATGTAACTAAAAATAAATAACAAGCCAACTGCCACTTGCTATGTGTTGGATATTTCCTAACCGCTGATCATATGGGCAAAACAGAACCATCTTGAAATTTAGGCTTTCACAATCCTTCAACCAAGGAAATTCTTCGAGAAAACAACAGCCCATAAGTTGGTGGCTGAACTAAACCACCGTTTCTTTTACATAGGCCTTGAAGTAGTATTCTCAAAACAAATTATTTACCTTTTTTGTGATTACTAGAATTTTTGCCTGGTATGGGATATTCTTCAAGCAAAAGGTAACCTCAGGAGATCCGATATTTGTGTCAAAATTTTGGCAGGAAAGCCAATACAATTTGCTGATTGTGGGTCATCTTTTAATATATTATAACACATATTAGCTTTACTGATGGGTAAATTTTTGTTTTATAAAAAATAGTTGCCAATGTCGTATTGCCTGTTGTTTAACCTATCTTATTTTATTACATTGCTTTTGTAATACTATCCCCCCCTTTTTAACGAAGAATATTGCAGGGCATCTACAACACTCTTTGCATACTGTTATATATCCCATGGATTACAAGACTAGGTATCTTTTTATTTCCAGAGATTGTATTACAACGTAACTATCCAGCAACTTTTGTTTGTTGCTTTGTCTTATTCAAAGATTATCAATTCAAAATGCCTGATACTCAAAACTTTTTTGTTAATATTACATGATAGAAAAAATTTAGATACCGATTTTTTTAGGGTTATAATCACACAATTATCATATTGGTACATCTGCTACAGATGACTATGGTATGTGCTCTCCAATAGCAGCATAGTTAGGCCCTAAGAACTACATATTCTCTTTTCTCTTGCTAAAAAATATTGACGAAAATGGAGACAGATTTCGTAGCTTTGCTGGGTCTTTGTTATAAACTTTACAATGAATGTGTAGTAACCAAAATTCAATTAACTGAATATATTAAGTATATACATTATATAAGTTGGAAAGAGAAGCATGCATTCAGCCCAGGGGACTGTTTGTGAGCTATTTCCAAGTGCAATCATATGATAAAGTTCGATCACAGATAATATAAAATTGCAGTTAATTGTATAAAGTATATAAAAGACAAAAATTTCGTGGTCACAAAAAAAAATATTTATATATTTTTTAGGTTGGGTATAGCTAGATTTTGTTTTAGCTTGTAAATTTCTTTCCCCCTTAAAATTTTGATCTGGATATATATCAGATTAGTGGGGGGACGACAGTACTGGAGACTGTCGCATGCTAATCTATAATTTTGTGTATTAATTTAAAAAATCAGACTGGCATAACTGGTATCTATCGACCCTGAGCTAGCGAGCATTGAAAGGAATGGGCGACGAAACGGTTTCACGCATGCATATAAGCAAGTGGTCAGATCTATGATGTGGTGATGAGCACGGACTTTTGTTCAGGCAACAAACCCAGACAAACAGCGAAGGCATCCGGGGTATTAGGGGGGCATCCCATTTTTGGTGGCAAAGAAGAAGATTTTAGACGTTTTGAGGAGGGATTTTTCTCGCCTAGAATCTAAGAATTTTCTTGCTCTCTCAAGAATTTTCTGCTTCTCAGTTAACCGTATATGGCTAGATTTCACTTTTCAAGTCAAGCAGTGTCCCGTCACGTCGTCATTTTATGGCTTCTTTTTCTGAAATTTCCACAATATGCTCAAAGCAATTGAAAATTTACTGCAAATTAGACAAGATATAGATTATGTCAATTGGAAAAACCTTTTCTTGTAAATTAAACACCGCCTCTCGTGAAATAACGAATTGATTGATTATTTAAAATCATCAAAAAAACTAAGTCATTAGCGGCGAATGCCTTGTTTGATTGGAATGTTAAAGTATTTAAAACGTAAAAAATATCAATAGATGTCTTATAATAACAATGAATATAACAAAAATCAAAGGATAAATATTATGCTCTAATTATATAAAATTATTGCATAAACATTGTGCATAATTTAATTTTATTGAAAATCCTCCCCCAATACATTTCAGTTTTATCGTCTTTGATCTGGGGAATGTTGCACATTCTACACTACATTAATGCGACCGTTAATGGCTCTTGGCACCCTCACAACGTGCTTCACTTTTAGCCACCATCGGGCCCAGAATCACTGTTGTGTGCCTGATTCTTAGTCTTGTTAATACAATTCTATTCGGTTGGGATTGATGCTGGTCACCCAACTGCCAAGGTCATCTCTAATCTCTCACATTTTGTTTTTAGAGGTATGCCTCCTTTGTTCCCTCCATTTATCGCGAAACAATGCTGGGTTTCAAGTCGGGGTGTGGGAGATTGTTTTGATTTTTTAAAATGATCTGCCGCATCAATAGCTAAGGTCATTAGCGGCGAATGCCTTGTTAAATAGAAACATTAAAATATTAAAACTTTAAAAATCTATCAATAAATATCTTACAGATAACAAAAAAATATATTAAAAATCAAAGCTTAAATATTATGCTCTAGTGTATAAAATTATTGCATAAACATTATGCTTGATTAGATTTTATTGAAAATATTAGTCTCCCAAAGGAAACTAAAAGACCCTGTATATCAAATCCTCCCCCAATACATTTTTCAGTGTATATGGGGAGACAATACTTTACGTCTTTGGTCTGAGAATGTTGCACATCTTTCCACTACATGTGCGACCGTTAATGGCTTTGGCATCCCTCACAAAATGTTTGACTTTTAGCCATCATTGGCCCAGAGTCAGTCTTGTGTGCCCGATTCTTAGTCTTGCTAAGCAACTTCCACTTTTCGGTTGTGATGGATGCTGTCACCCAACGGGCAAGATCATCTCTAATCTCTCACAGTTGTTTCTGGGAGATATCCCTCCATTGTTCCTTCCCTTTTATCGCGAAGACAACTCCTGATGCTGGGTTTCAAGTCAGTGTGTGGGAGAGGAAAACGAGCATACAGGCTGAGCGGCAGCTGCCTTGGCCCTTTCCGATGATCCGCTCATTCCCACTGATACCAACATGAAAGCCAGTCTTTTGAACAGGCTCAGGATTCTTTTGCCCGGTAAAAAGGGCGTACCTGAACCTTTGCTTAAAAGGCATTCGCTAGCAGCGGAGGCCCCTGGGATGTGTTGGCAGCTGGAGCTGTCCCCGTTGAGGCCTCTGGACCCTTTGATGGTGGCTCCAAAGACCTTGCTTTGGGAGGAGGGGTCTCCTCAATAGACCCTCACTCCTTTTCTGGTGGAACAACTCACCAGAGACAGTTCAGCATTTTAGGGCTGAGATTTAAAGGTTGTGACAGTGTAGGTGGTGTAAGAAGTATTTGGGGGGCAAAAGGGTGGCCCGAACGGAGGATGGGCTAGAACCCAGGCAAAGGAACTTGGAAGTAGAGAATACTTCAAGTGAAAGTCTGAATTGATAAAATAAAAAATGCAGAAAAACAATACTCATTAATAAAAATAATCGTCAGTAAAAATACAGCTGGCGACACTACGCTTGGCGCTTTGGCAAAGGCCATTAACTTCTCTCACTATTTCCCCGGTCTAACTTTTGTATAATTTTAGAGAATGAAACGTAGAGCTTCGGCCCAATCTTTATGGGATAATAAATTACCAGAGATAGATCTAAAACGTTTGTATGTCAGAATATCTTGGAACATGTTTGCTGCACCGCCAGTATCACTGCCCGGGCACGTCCTTAATGGCAGATTGGGCCATTCTATTTCATTGCACAGATTGATTTTGTTATTTCAGTATCAGGAGAATTAGTGTTTATATTAAAATTTGGTATCTTAGCGTTGTACCCGCTGTCCATTTGCCACAAATGAAGCACTGATCATGGCTTTATTGGTTTATATTATTTTTTAAAATAATGAGACATGGAAAATTCATCTCATTTTTCTGATTATAGATTAAAGTATGAAAATAGTACTTATCATAAATATTTTTCAGCCTGACAATTCAGGAAATAGCAATAATATATGTCTTAAATACTGCACTCAGGTATTGAATGAAAAATATTTGTCATTAGTAAAACAAAGGCAAATAAGTTATATGTTTATATCGCCATTTATCTACCTTTATAAATTTGATAAGCAGATAAGAATATATCATAAAAGACAATTATTATGGGATTTTTCATAGTGAACAATTTTGTCTAAAGTCACTTGAAAGGGAAAAATTGAATTTTGTATAATGAAAAGACTTGTCTTACTGTATGTTATACATTGCATACTTGCCAGTGTCACTGTATAAGAGATCATTTCATTCGTCGAATAGATTGTCTAATACTAGGATATTCCTGATCTTATTCTTAATGTTCAATAACCTTTTTCTTTTTGCTGTTGCTATGGTAAGTCATCATCGCATCATCACCCCTTTTCAGGCTTAACACTTAGCTGATCCATTCGTGCGGATTAGCAACACTGATCAGGCTTTAAGACAGCGAACTGTGCAGTTCTTGGCCTCGGAGCAAGAATTCTTGACCAACCCAACCCCTGCCTAAAAACACAGTTAATATTCACATTTTCTCTAGGGTTTCAAACTTTTCTCCCACGTACCCCTTCTGGTATTTTAATGTCAATAATGTACCCCTTCACTTTGTATAAAGTGGAAAACAATAACAATATTCTATTGTGTTTATTAGCCAGTACTGCAGTGAAAAAAATTTAATTACTTTCTCTCCTGAGAGCCATCAACATTTAAAATTTAAAAAAAGAATACCATAAAAAAATTTTTTAGCTGTGGTTATTCAGTAATTTTTCAAGGTGAACTATGGTAAAAACAAAATACATTATTATTACATAAGTTACAAAAGGAGTTAATGAGATAGCTGAAAACTGTTTACATCAAATAGCTTAATCAGCCGGGAGCAGTGTTTGCTAAAGCACATCTAAGGTTTGGCTTCCACATTCAGTCGAGACCCTAGTTTTGATTTTAAGAAAGTAAGCTGGAAAACCCAGTTTTACAATTGGAAAAGTAACAGAGAACGAAGAGGCTCCTCTGCGACAAAGTGGAGATGACGTGAATATTTTACACCAGAAAACCCGACTAAAGACTTTCTCAATAGATCACTAGCACTGGGGTCATTCACAATGTCAGTAACCTCTTCCTGGATCTCATCATTGAGGCAGGGTGATCCACTAATAAGTTTACCTTCAGATCTGATACGTTTTGCTGTCAGCAAGTGCCCCAAACATCTCAAAATTTCCTTTCTTTTCTTTTGTCTCCCACAGTTCCATCTTCATCTGTAAACTCTTTTTTCAATTTGGGCCACAGCGTCAGTGACAACCCGCATCAGCTCTCGAAAGATTTGTTCAAAATAATCAAGCGTGAAGATATGTCAACATTATAGGCAAGGCAAGTGATCCGCTTTGGATCATTCAGTTTCGAAAAATAAATCTGGGGTTACCTTCTTGTCATTTCAGCTAAATAACAATTTCAGTTGGGCCTTTAACTCAAAAACTCTTTCGAAACATTTCCACGAAATAACCTCTGTTTTGATATAGAGTGTTTCATGAAAAAGATGAACTAAAAACCCTTTAAACAGACCCCGTCAAACGTGACATTTAAACGTTAAACTACGCTACATGTATAAAAAATTGCGAAAATTACTTAAGTGGGAAACTTATCAGGGGCATTAAATTAGTTGCAAAGAAGCAGAACTGGAAAGGAAATAACTTCGTGATTTTCATGCTAACGTAAATATATATATATATATATATATATATATATATATTATATAATATATATAAAATATATATAATATATATATACACACACACACACACACACACACCACACACACACACACACACATATATATAGATATATAATATATATATATATATATATACATATATATATATATATTATATATATATATATATATTTTATATATTATTTTATATATATATTAATATATAATATACACAACACACACACACACACACACCACACACACACGCATATATGAATAGAAAAAAACTCTTCCGTGTTGAAGGCAATAAAGTTTTTATATTATGGGTTTTTCTTCCACACACACACACACACACACCACACACACACACACACACACACACACACACACATACACACACACACACACACACCACACATATATATATATATATATATGTATATATATATATACTATATCTATTATCTATCTATCTATCTATATATATATATATATAAAATATAATATATTATATATATATTATATATATATAATATATATATAAGCACACAATTATATTATCACATAAGTACACAATGCCCCACATCACTCACATCCACACACACTTGACACATCACACATCTACCAAGCCAAACCGTACTCTGATACTCCCCATCACACCCACTCACACCACACATCACATTAAGTTAAGGTTATTTTATAACATCGCCGTATAGTAAATCGTTTGCACAACACCACTTGTGTTTATTCGAAAAACATTGCCAAGAAGCAGCAACACTAGTCAATCTCAATCCACGATTGTCGAGCAGGGGAAAAGGGCGTTCCCCAACCACACCTCCCGCAACAGTACAAGTCAGGCAGCCAGGCCCCTACCCTATCGACGAGCGGAGAGCGCGTACCCCCTGATAGAGCCTTTACGTGAAAGTCCCTGCTCTAGCCCTTGATTTCCGGTCAGCGAAGGCTTCCTAGATCCAAAAGCATTTAAACGTCGACTGATGATTATTGAAATTTATACTTTAGGCAGTTTTTTTCTTTTTTCCACCATTATTATTATTTTTTATTATTATTATTATTATTATTATTATTATTATTATCATTAGTATTATTATTTTTTTTTGATATAAGTATTATCATTATCATTTTAATCTTTTTTGACATGAAAGGGGGGTCATGGTGTAGTATTTATGCAAATATAACTTTTTAAAGCATAATAGTTGTACTCTGATTTTTTTATAATATCTATGTTATTTAATTTGCTTATAAAAGGTCTTATTTATTGATAGATTTATAAAAAATTTTAAATATTTAAACCTTTTTAAACCCATTATGTATTCGTCCTTAGCTGTTGACGCGGCAGATAATTATGATAAACCCGTCAAGTTTTGATCAGCTTGGGGTCTGAGAGGAGGTGCTGCGTATATTTGCGATGATTTTAATGTAGTGTATGTGGTGTTAATTGATTGTTTTTCCCAATTTTAATGGTCCTTCACTGTCGCGGACGCTTCCGCCTAAATTCGTAGGAAATTTGCTAGAGTCAAGGGATATATATGGTACAAACACTCGTAGAATTATCCACATCATTAACCAAACCCAGGTCTACTGACATGAATGTTTCTTTATGGTTATAATGAAACCCGTTTTCAAAAGAAAGAAATGTGGAAAATGACGTAGTCAAAGACTTTCACACAAAGGTGGTTTCGTCAAGGTGGCAAAATGATACGTGGCACGGTGATTCAAACCAAGGGTTTTACGTGGCGGGGTGTCATTCGGTTCACACGATGGCATCATCGGAAGTTGACAATGTTATTGTTGTCCTGAGTTCTAAGTTATCTATCTTACTTGGAGGAATAAAGTGGAGACTTTTGGGCAGAATGTGAAGCAAACTTCCAATACCCTTAAAGACTTTTCTCTCTATCAAACAAACAAAATATTTGGTAATTTACCATAGAGAGTAATGGATTTTACTGAGGTAATGTAGTATACAAACACTTGTATTTCTCCACAAATTGTAAAATGTTAGTTTATTTGTTCATATTTGGCAGAAGTTAATTTGTGCACGAGAGCACGCACACATCGCTTTGTTTTCTCCTCAATAAAAAATTTTGTCCAAAGTGCATGTCGTATGCTGAAAAAAATCGGATCTTGGCGCGGCACACTGGCACACGTGGCGAATGCCTCCTGTCACGCCAATTATCTGTGAAAGGTTTCATTTATTTATGGATTTCGTTTTCAAATGGTGTGACACGTGGCATGCCACGTGCAACGTGCCACCTTGACATGCCGCATATTCTCATTTTCTTATTTGAATCGGTAACGTTTAGTAACTACAAATCTGTACTCGTATATCTATATATGCATTTGCTCTAGGGGGTTATATTTATTTTATAAACGAGCGTGAAAGTGGAACACATGTACAAAAAATCCCGGAAAACTGCCTTGTGAACATGTATTGCATGTAACATGTTTCATGATAGACATCCACACTCCTTGTTAGAATTTGAAAATTGCGGCTATTATAGAATGCCATAATCATAGATACATTAATGTGTAAAAGCTTTTTGTGTTTTGCTATGAATATTAGTTTGGTCCTTGTAACGTATGCTCTCTCTCATATGTATATATACATATAAATATTTATATATATTTACAGATATATAGGCTTGTGAGGTGTGTATACTGGGAGATAGATAACTAGATAAACAGAATATAGAAAAAGACAAACACACACCACACACACACAATCCCACTCACACACAACACACACACACACACCACACACACACACACACCACACACACACACACACAACACTCACACACCACACACACACAGAAAAAAAATTATGTGTATGCCCTTTTTTCTCCATGGATTCATTTTTACAGAGGAGAACTTTTTCTAGGGATAGGGCATCAGTTTTTAGAAAACAGTGTTAAAAAAGGGGAAATTTGTTACGTTTTAAGTTTTATCATGCGAAGTCTGAAAAAAGAGAAAAACGCTTATTTTGGTGCTTGAATAAAGTTTTAAAGAAAAAAGATCATATAAATTGATATGTTTTAAAATTTTTCGTACTGCAATTATATGACTTAAACTCAAAATATCAAAACATTACGAATGGTTAAAGGGAGCTACGTCATCTTGAGAATGAAGAGAAAGGGATTTAAAAAATCCAAAGTTATTTTAGAAATGGCCCCATTTTCCAAAAGAATTGATATAACAGTTTTGCAGATTTTTAGTAAATGTGCAATTCTGTTCATCTTTTATCCACGTTAATGATGATTCATATATTAAAATATAATATATATATATATATATATATATAATATATGGGTGGGTTGTGTGTGTGTGTGTGTGTGTGTGTGTGTTTTGTGTGTGTGTGTGTGTGTGTGGTTGGTGTGTGTGTGTGGTGCGTGTGTGTTGTGTTATTTGGTGTGGTGTGTGTTTTTGGTTGTGGTGTGTGTGTGTGTGTGGTGTGTTTGTGTGGTGTGTGTGTGTGGGGTGTGTGTGTGTGTGTGTGTGTGTGTTGTGTGTGGTGATGTATATATGAAATTAGTGTAATGTATTCACACACACACACACCCCCACACTACACACACACACAAACCCCCCACACACACACACACCACACACACACACACAATATATGTGTGGTGTATATAGTGCGTATAGTGTTTTAACATATATACAAAATATATGACACACACAACCACACCATATATATATGTGTGGGGTGTGTGTGGTGTGTGGTTTTGTGTGTGTGTGTGTGTGTGTGGTTGTTGTGTGGTGTGTGGTGCGCACAAGTATATTGTTAATTATAATTATAGAAAAAAATTAATTGTTTAAAATATATATATAATATATATAATATATATATATATAAATATATAAAAATTAAATATATATATTATATATAGTTTATATATATTATTATATATATATATATATATTTAATATATATATTATATATAATATGCATACACACACACACACACACACACCACACACACAAACACACACACACACCACACCACATATGTGTGTGTGGTGTGACATATAATGTTAAATGTATATTACGATATACACCTACACACACATATAGTGTGTTGTGTATGTGAGCATATACACTTTACATATATACTGCACACACAACACAAACACTCAGGTGTGTGTGTGGTGTGTGTTGTGTTGTTGTTTGTGGGTGTTTTGGTGTGTGGTGTTTGTGG
>NW_023639322.1:10000-12215 GCF_015228065.2 Penaeus monodon | reverse complement strand
AATATTGTAAAAAAAAGCCAGCTTATCCCAAACCCCTTTAAAATCTTTTCCCGCCCCGGCTTTTTCCCGGGTTTCCCCCCCCTCTTCCGGGAAAACCCCCCCTTTTTTGGTTGGGCCCCCGCCTTTCGGCCTTCCTCTCCAAGTGCCGCGGGGCACCCCCCCAAAGGCTGCTCTCAGAAATTAAACCGAAAATTTATAAAAAGTTTGGTTAAATTTTAACTTATCCTATTTTATTGATATCTTCACGATGAGATAGAGTGCATTCCTGAAAATTTTGTATAAGGGAAGTTTTAACCCAACAAAACTTTCATAGACTTTTTGGGGAGTTGGTCTGGACACCTTAGACAAATCGCCTTTGCCCAATTTTACTACTTTTACCTTTTTTTATTTTAACTTAATTTCATAAATGTGACAATTATAATGATCATGATAAAATTTAAATTATTTAGTAATGATAATAACAAAGATGACGATGATGATTATTTTTTGGGTCATTATTTCATTTTCGATGTAAAATTATGTAATGATAAAAGAAATCAGTGTAAAAATAACAAGGAAAATGAAAGAAACATATTTATTTTTATTATCTCATCATCTTATTAAACCCTTATGGAATTTATCTAACATTATTATTTTTTTGTTCTTATTATGGTTGATTAGGTTTATATCGAATCTAAAATTTTTAAGACCATCATTTCCTCATTAGAAATCTTTGTCCCTTTGTCTGTAATAATAATTATAAAAGGGTAAAATTTGGGGAAAAAATATTATAATAATAATGAATAAAACAATTATAATGATAATGATTAAAGATTACGATGAAATTGAAAAAATATTAATAAAATAATAGAAAAAATAACAGTAATTATAATAATGATAAAAAATATAATAATGATGATGGTAATAATAAAAAATAAATAATGATAATAATAAAGAATGATAAAAATAATAAAAATAATAATAATAATAATATAATAATAATAAAATAAAATGACAAAGATAAAGATATTGTAATGAAATGAAATGATAAAAAAAAAATAATATATAAAATAAAAAATAAAATAAATGATAATTATAAAATAATAAAAAAAATAAATAGTTTTATATTATTAAAAAAAATAAGATAATAATGAAAAATAAGATGTTGATGATGATAATAAAATAATAAAATAAAAATTTAATAATAAAAATAATAAAAAGAAATAATGTTGCAAATTTTTTTACTGCATGAACCTGTTTTTCCCCTTCCCCAATATCTAAAAGCACGTAATGGAAATAAAAATCTGAAGCTTCTTTATTAACTGCGTATTCGTCACCTTCCCCCTTCGACGTAGTTCAATATTTGGCAATATTTCACTCGTATCGATTGAAATTAGATCAAATAATGTTTTGTCTTCGCACATGCGAGTATAAGAATTTTTACTAATTATCGACCCCTTTGCTTAAAAATCTGACATTAGGGGCCCTTTTGTTGATGCAGCGTTATATACTTGGCACTTATCACTAATGGCAAAATTACTCTTTTGAAGAAAATGAAACGCGCAAGGGTTTTGGTTTCTTTTTTTCCGAAACTATCGATAGCTTTAGCCTTTTCAAATTGATGCAATTTAACAAGGTTTTTTGCGCACTTTAAAAGATTATATTTTTTGCACTCGGGGTATGCTATCCCCCTTTTATGGTTTTGTTGCGGGGGAGTTATTCGGGGAAAAAAATATGAATGCAAAGGTCATTCTTAACCAACATTTTTTAAAGGGTGGAATGTACTTTCAGACATTTTTTTTAAAATTTTGAAATTGCTTTGGAAAAAGTTTTTTTCAAAATTTGATAAGCCGTTTTCACTTTTTTTTTCACAGTCTGCTTCCGGCCTTTCTATGTTTGTCAAAGGTGGATTTCTGGGAAAAAAATGGATCAAGCCCCAGCTGTCTTTTTTTATGGGATTACCATACATCGTTTTCTTTAGACCTGAGTAATGTTTTAAATCCCCCTCCACAGAACAGTCTGTCAAAGGTCGACCTACGTGGCTGAAAAGGGCGGCCAGCAGTGGAGGGAAGGGAGGCGGCCGCTTTTGGGGGTCGGCCAAGAGGGGCCCATCGGGGGGTTCGACGTGGACCATCCTCAGGTTGTCGCCCACTATCAAATTACGACGTGGCTTCGGCGCGGAGGGATAGCGACTTTGGGCAATTCCAAAACAAAGGGGGAAAAAGGACCTCTGCTA
>NW_023639322.1:0-5000 GCF_015228065.2 Penaeus monodon | reverse complement strand
TTTGCCAGTGTCGGGCAGGAATGGTTTCCCCGGTTTATAATGCTTTAGATTGGGTTTCGGATGGAACTGTGACGAGACGGAAGATCGGGGCGGGTTGCGGAAGGAAACTTCTTGTTTTGGAGGCATTGTTGGAAGAGGAGTATTGTCAGAGTTAGGAGCTGTGGGGGGATCACGAAAAATCAGTCCCATTTTGGGTGGGCTAAAAAGAGTATGTAAGATGCTTGTAGAGGAGGTAGTAGAAAGGAAAGGGCGTGTGGAAGAGGGAATAGTGTTGAGAGGGGTAGTACGAGGAGAGGTGGGCAAAAAGTTGTAGAGTAGTATAAGCGAGGATGAGGTAGTTGAAGAAAGTTGCGGGAGTGGAAATGAAAAAGAAGATACTGGGAGAAGAGGAATGTCTGCTGGAGGTTGGTATTAACCTGGATGGATGATGTGATAGCAGACATTGAGGAAGGGACAGTATGCGTGTTCAGAGTCGTGGTCAAAGGAAGCCTGGAGTCGGGAACAGGGAGAACTTTAATCGTGGGGCTATTTGTGAAGGGGCAAGCCTTATCGCCTTTAATAATGGTATTAAGTTTTTCATTATTGGCTTTTGGTAAGCCTAGAGTATGTTTGGGAGAGAAACATCCCTCAGGGTCCCTTGACGGGTAAATGCTAGATAACTAAACATGGGAATTCCGTGCTCATGGCTCCCCTGGGCCGTCCATGCCTAGCACAATGCATCTCACTCCTTAGGAATGGAGAATAGAAAGGTTGGAGAAAAGAAGGAAATGAAAAGGGGTGGGGGAAAGACCTTTCAAAATTAGTCGACTCGAGGGCTGAGGCCCAAGGCAGGCGTAGTCCCCAGCATTGGGGCCCAGTCTCTGCTCCTAAGCCCCCTGCGACAACGGGCATGGGGTTGGAGGGTCCAGTTGAAGTAAGAATATAAAGAAACTGTAGAACGACTGGGAACGTTACAATACCTCTGATCATTATTCCTATTCTTATTGTTATTATTATTATTATTATTATTATTATCTTTTATCATTACATTACCAATACTGTTACTATTATTATTACTGGGAGTAATAGTAGAAATTTCGTTATTTTTTATTATTGTCATAATCATTATTGTTATCAACATTATTATATTCCATTATTATCGCCATTATTATTATTATTATTATTATTATTATTATTATCATATCATTATCTTTATCATAATAATAAATTTCTATTATTTCATTATCATCAAAATCATTATTATCATTTTTTATCATTAACTTTTCTTTATCATTTTATTATAACCATTTATATTGCTAATTCTATCATTGTTATATTTATTATCCTTATTATTATCATTACTATGACCTTATCATTATCATTTTTATTGTTATCTTTATCATTATCATTATCAATAAATTTATTATTCTAATATCATTGTCATTATGATTAACATTATCATTATTACATTTATTATCATGATTTTTTGTTATCCATTAATAATAGTATTATCATCCTCATCATTATAGTCCCTTATCATCTTTATTTTTATAATCATTATTATCATTATTAATCATTATTATTATCATCATTAATCATATTATTGTTAACATTATTGCTACTATTACCATTATCATTATTATTACTATTTCATTTTTCATCATCAGTATTAAATTTTCTTATCTTCATAAATATTTTTTATCCTTCTATATACAATGCCCCTAACCCGCACGCCCTTCGCAGGACGGCCCTGGAGTGGGGGTTTTCTGGGCACTCGCCGCCTGCTGGAGTACTACTCATGGCCGAGACCTTTCTCCAACTTCACCCAGGACGGCTGAGCCATGTCAAGGTGAGATCTGCGCGCTGTGCGGGGAGGGCAGCGAGGGGGGGGGGGGTAGGAAAAGCGAAAGGAATGAATTCCGCTTAGTCATGGAACAAGAAGTTTTAACCATGTATAAAATGTATACATTATAAAGTGTACGCCACACAACGCCCCCCCCCGAAGGTATATATATATATATATATATATAATAATATATATATATATAATAAAATATATATATATATAATATAATGTATAACAATATATACATATAATGTATATACATAATTTATATATAATAATATTATATATATAGATAAATATATATTTATATTTATATCTATATAAATCTATATTATGCTATCTATTATCACATCTATCTATCTATCTATCTAATATAATTATATTAATATACAAAATTTTACATTTGGGGCAACGTCGGCAGGTTGGCAGAGGGGCGTCCTTTCGGAAGGACAGCGATTACTTGCTATCGAGGGGAAATTTGAGGGAATTGTAAACCTAACATCTCAGCCGACTTAAACCTCGGTAGTTGAGGTGACACTGGAAAGAGGGCGTATTATGGCACTGAGACTGAAGATGCTTTTGTTCTGTCTCTTGTTGCTGTGTACTTTCCCACGAGGTTGCAAACTCGGGTACAAAGAAGCATTCATGCCAAACTGACATCTATGGCAGACAATGCCTCCGGGGAGACATTCGCATTGTTCTGGGTAATCATTGTATACAGCTGTGACGAGCAGGTTAAGATGTCTGTCGGCCCCATGGTGGAGGGTGATCCCAGCAGGGGAACAACCACTTTCCGGACTTGGCTAGGTCCCAGAGAAGAGGATTGTGGGTCCTGATTCAGCGCTCCAACCACATCGCTGAACAGGTATAGCGATAGGGCACTGCGCCAGATATCGACCAATATTTTTGTCAGTACTCTCATAAGGATCCCTCAGAATTGCAAGTTTACCAAAGTGCCGAGTTCTGTGTGTTTGTGTGTGTGTGTGTGTGTGTGTGTGTTTTTTGTTTGTATTTTTTTTTGTTTTTGTTATATATAAAATATATATATATATATATATTATTATTATTATAAAGTATATATTATTTTTATATATATATAAAATATATTATATATATATATATATATAATATATATTTTATATAAAAAAATGTTGTAATAATTATATATAATATCTAATTATATTTTATAAATATAAATATTAATATATATTAATAATATATATATATATATATTAATTATATATATATATATATATTTAGAAAGGTATGAATGAGAAAGAATATCTTACAATGCAAGGGGATTATATAGGAGACTGTTTCGATTGTGGCTACGTCCAGAAATACATACATCACAGATAAGGATAAGTCCATATGCGAAGCTTGCCTCGCCCGGCTATGCCCATGAGGGGAGCCCGGCCTGTGTCGACTAATGCGCTCGCTGTGTGTCCTGGTCTGACTCGGCTGAGCCAGCCTACCCGCCGGGCGCCACAGCATAACCTCCGGCGACAATGCAACTTCTCGCGCCTAGGCGGAGCGCGAACCGCCGACCCCTCGGATGAGAGGCCGACACGTTACCACTATACTACCAGGAGGCTTACATCAGAGAAATAACAAAGAAAATATTTATCAGACGTGAGCTGACAAAATACCTACTGTGACCTCCTATTCGTTTGCTCGCATATTGTTGCTGTGACCTTGGAAAATTTGAACCTGCCCGATGCCGTGTTGACATTACTCTCCGTCGCGATGTATGCTGCTTCCATAATTTTTCTTTTTAGTTTGTTCAGTCCTCTATGGACTATTTCTGCTTCCTTCCAGTTCGGTAAATGTCCAGCTTCATCTACATGTACCACCATGGCATTGGAAGTCCTGTGGTGACAGCTCGATGTTCGCTGATCCTGGAGCTGAAACCACGGCCTGTTTCCCCAAAGTATGCTGTATCGCAACCGCTGCAGGGTATGCGATATACAACACTACAAAAGTTGCTTTCGGGCTGCTTTCTGTCACGTATTAAGTCATGTATCTTTTCCCCGGATGTGCTGGCGATTCTCACTGTCTTGCCGAAGTATCTGCTGATCGGCTGGGAAATGTTGCATGACGATAATATGAGAACATTACTAGAAGAGGGTGCGGGGTCTGCTCTTACAAGTATGCTCTCCGCCTTCTATCTGAGGTTTAGCAGGAAGCCTCTGGTATCTTGTGTTTCATGAAAGAATTAATTATATAGGCACCTCATCCTCGAGAATTCAGGGCTGCAGATCCTCAGTGCTCTAGGAAAAGCCAATAACAACACCTGATTTCGTTTTGTTGCTGTGGGCGGAGTAGTAATGGATATAATCATCTTTATTTGTAGGCTTTCTGTATACAGAGAAACGTAGGCCACCGTCACCCCGATGGATCACAGTGTCCAGGAAAGGTAGTGTTGTGAAGATATTCATTCTCATTCATACCTTTTCTACATTTGTCAATATGAATACGGTTCATATATATTACATATATATATATATATATATATATATATATAATAATAATATATATCAATATAATATATATAAACACACACACACACACACAGATATAAATATATATAATATATATATGATAATATATCTATATATATAATAAAATTAAATTTAAAAATATATAAAAATAAAAAATATAAATAATTATTAAAATAAATAAATTTGTTATGTTGGGGGTATATAATTTTTATATATTATATAATTAAAATTAATAATAATATTTTAATATATATATAAAGAAATAAACAAACACACACCACACACAACCACACCACACACCCCCAAAAACAAAAATAATATATTTAATATAAAATTATTATATTATATATATGATTATATATATATTATATTATAATATTTTAAAATTTTTTAAAATAATATATATATATATAAATTAAATATATATGTGGTTTATTATTCTCATCACTCACAGCCCGGGGCAGCCCCTCAGGACTGACCCCAAATTTCGTTTTTTTGTCACGCCATCGTCATTGATAAATAATTTTATATATATATATTTTTTAGATAATATATATAATTTAAAAATAAAACATATTTTAATTATTATGATAAAAATGTAAATAAAAATTGCCGGCAAAAAAAATTTTTTTTTATAAAAAACACCTTACAAAATATTTAAATGTTTTTTTTTT
>NW_023639321.1:10000-12217 GCF_015228065.2 Penaeus monodon | reverse complement strand
CTCCTGGTTAATTGGGGAGGCAGAACGGAAAACACAGGGGAAAGACTCCCTGGTAAGATGGAATGAACAGGGGGGGGAAAACCCTATGGGGCCTTGGGCACAGGAAAAACTTTTGCCCCCCACTGGGGGGATCCGATGGGTGCCCTCGGCCGGCACCAGTATTGGGTAAAGCCCCCACCGGGGCAAGGGGCCCGGGGGGGTCCTGCGGTTTGGGCCTTGGTTTTTTGGTTTTTTTTTTTTTTTTTTTAACCCCTGGTGTAAAAAAAATAAAAAAAAAAAACCCCCTCTTGGCCCCCCGTTTTGGGAAGTTTCCATAAAACCCGGGATGGGGGTCATGTAAGCCAGGCGTGCCTTGGGGGGAAAACCCATGGGCCTGTTGTGGCCCTTGTTGCCCCCGGCTTTTTCCAAGCATTTGGCAGTCAAGGGCCCGGGGGAGTCTCTTTGGGGTTTCCCCCGGGGCACCCCCCCTTATTTCCTCTCCCCCAAATTTCGGGGTTTTGCTACCTGAGCAGAGAAAGGCGTGTGTGACCGGGGCCGTTGCCTGATTTCCCCTCGGGATTTGGGCGCCCGACTGGGGCGTTCCCATGGGCCAGGAAGCTCCCCGGGGCCATGGTAAAAAAGATGACGTTCCCCCAGTAGGGGCGAGAGGAGGGGGCAGACGCGACCGAGATGAGGACGACTTTTGACGGTGGGGGCTGCAACGGACGTCATGATGACCTGACCCGGGTCTTGGGGCAGGAGATCCCCCTCTGGGTGCCACGCCATTACCGCCCCCCACACCTCCCCCCGAGCGACCCCAGGGGGGAGCGAAGGAAAAGCCCGGGTAAAAGATTTTTTTTTTTCTGAAACTTTTTTAAATTCGGTATTTTAGTTTGAAAAATTTTTTTTGTTTTTGAGGAATTTATTTAAATTTCTGTTTTTTGTTTAGTTAGGTATTCAGGAGGCGGGTCGTCTGCTTGATGGGGGTGGATAGTGCTACCCAGTGGGTCTTTTGCCTGGCAAACTGTTTAAATAAAAGGTGACCTGTGATTTTTTAACATGGAGGGCCTGGAAAACAGGCAGCGGTGGGGGAAGAAGCGGGGGGAACAAGCCAAGGGAGAGACGGATTTGGGGGCTGCCCCTTGAAGACCCGGTGTCCCCCTTGTGACCTGATAAACTTTGTGTTGCCTTTTATAAGCTGTAATGCATTTTACTGCTGGTTTCCCCGTATTTTGCCTATAGAAAAGTGTACGGGTAAATAACTGTGTAAAAAAAGGAAAGACTCATTTTGGTTTTTTGTCCCCGCCCGCCCTTGGCGTTTCCCCCCGTGGTGTTTTGGGGCCTGTGGTGCTCGGTGCCTCTTGAAGATGTTTAGTGTTAGACCCTGTGTATAGTACGCCCTCTGCCTAGCCGCCTTTTGTTGGTAGCAGAGGACGAGGCGGCCGGCGTAACAATAATAATAAAAATAATATTAAAAATATTTAAAAATCATCAAAAAATTTTTCTCTTTTTTTTTATTTTTGTACGATTTAAAACAATTCGGTAATTTTTACTTTTTTTCCCAAATAATTGCCAAAATATCAAAATAGTAAAAAACATCATTTTTTGGGGTATCTCTCAAAAAAAAATAAATTTTGCGCTTTTTTGCTTTTGGGGAATTTTTTTTTTTTCCTTTTTTTTATTATATATAGAATAAATTTTTGTTTTAATCTTTTGTAGATTATCATCATCATTATCGCTACATCCAAAATTATCATAATTATCATCATCATTATTGCAATTATTATCATCATTATTGCAATTATTATTATTATTGCAATTATTGCAGTTACAATATATATTTTTCAACTATACTAATAACAACAACACTAATAATAGTAATAACAATAATAATAACAATAATAACGATTTTATAATAATCATTTATATCATTATTTTAATTAATATCGTTATTACAGTAATTACTACTTTTATAATAATTATTTTTGCAATTATTCTACCAGTAAAAAAAATAATAATGATAATAAAAACAGTAACCACATTAATAACAATATTATAACGATTATTATTAGTAGTAGTAGTATTCATATTCATATTATTATTATTATTGTTATTATTACAGTTATAATATATTTTTTGCAATAATACTTATAATATACAACAATCGAAACGTCATTTTTATCATTATTATCATTATTATTGCAGAATTGTATTAATCATGACAATAATGATGATAAA
>NW_023639321.1:0-7500 GCF_015228065.2 Penaeus monodon | reverse complement strand
TGATGATAATGATAATAAGCATGATAATAATAATAATAATAATAACAAGAATTGTGTCCATATATAAGAATAAAAAGGTAAAAGAAAAAAATTCCCAAGGTCGAAAAAGCGGCAAAATCTACCGGAATATAGCCTTTTGAGAGTATACTCCAAAATGACTATTTTTTCGACATCTTTAATGATTTTGGCAATGATTATGGTAATATTGATAATTACCAGAATTGTATTAATCATGACAATAATGATGATAAAATTGGGAATAAAGAGAATTTTGATAATATTTGATAATTGCTATTATTATTATTATTATTATTATTATTATTATTATTACTGTTATTGTTATTATTATTACAATCACTATTATTATTATTATTATTATTGTTATTATTATTATTATTATTATTACTTTAATTATTAGCATTATTGAAAAAAATATTATAACTGTAATAATAATAATAATAATAATAATAATAAGTATAATAACAATAATAATAATGGTTACAATATTGTTATTAATATTACTATTGTTGTTATTATCATTATTATAATTTTTACTGGTAGTATAATTGGAAAAATAATTATTATAACAGGAATAATTACAGTAATAATGATATTAATGAAAATAATTATATAAATAATTATTATAAAGTCGTTATTATTGTTATTATTATTGTTATTACTACTATTATTGTTGTTGTTATTAGTATAGTTGCAAAAATATATATTATAACTGCAATAATTGCAATAATGAGGATAATAATTGCAATAATAATGATAATGATTGCAATAATGATGATGATAACGATAATAATAATGATAATCATGATAATAATGATGATAATAACAGGAATTGTGTCCATATATAATAATAAAAATGTAAAAGAAAAATTAAAAAGTCGAAGTCGAAGAAGAGGCAAAATCTAGCGAAATATAGACTTTTCAGATTATACTCCAAAATGACGTTTTTTCGACTTCTTTGATGATTTTGGATGATTTTATTAGGGTAATAATGATAATAATTACCAAAATTGTATTAATTATGACAATAAGGATGATAAAAGTGAGAATAAAGAGAATTTTGATAACAGTTGATGATTATTAATATTATTAATATTATCTTCATTATCATTATTATTATTATTATTATCATTATTATTATTATTATTATTATTATTATTATTATTATTTTTATTTTTATTATTATTATTATTATTATTATTATTAATACTTTAATTATTAGCATTATTGACAAAAAAGAATATTATAACTGTAATAATAACAATAATAATAAGTATAATAATAATAATAATAATCGTTAAAATATTGTTATTAATATTATTATTATTGTTATCATCATTATTATCTTTTTTACTGGTAGTATAATTGCAAAAATAATTATTATAACAGGAATGATTACAGTAATAATGATATTAATGAAAATAATGATATAAATAATTATTATAAATCGTTATTATTGTTATTATTATTGTTATTACAATTATTATTGTTGTTGTTATTAGTATAGTTGCAAAAATATATATTATAACTGTCATGATTGCAATAATAATGATAATAATTACAATAATGATGATAATAATTGCAATAATTATTATAATAATTGCAATAATGATGATAATAATTGCAATAATGATGATTATGATAATAATTATGATGATAACGCTAATAATGAGAGTATACTCAAAAATAACGTTTTCCGACTTCTTTGATGATTTTCGCAATTATTAGGGTAATAAAGATAATGATTCCCAGAATTGTATTAATCATGACAATGATGATAAAAGTGGGAATAAAGAAAATTTTGATAACATTTGATGATTATTAATATTATTACTATTATTATTATTATTATTACTATTATTATTATTATTATTATTACTATTATTATTATTATCATTACCATTATTATTATTATTATTATTATTACTATTATTGTTATCAATATTACTATTATTATTATTATTATTATTATTATTATTATTATTATTATTATTGTTACGCCGGCCGCCTCGTCTCTCTGCCACCAACACAAGGCAGGCTAGGCAGACGGCGTGCTATCCACAGGGTCGTGAACACTGAACAGCTCCAAGAAGCACCGAGCACCACAGCGCCCCAGAACACCACAAGGGGAAACGCCAAGTGGCGAGGCAGGGCACGAAATAAACACAAAATGACAGTCTTTCCTTTATTTACACAAATTATTTACCCGTACACTTTTCTATAGGCACAATACAGGGGGAAACCAGCATGTCACACTGCACGATACAGCTTATAACTGGGCAACACAAAGTATATCAGGTCACAAGGGCACACACGAGGTCTTCACAGGAGCAGCACCCAACTCCTCTCTCTTGGCTTGTTCCTCTGCTCCTTCCTCACAGCCAGTTGCGTCATGTTTGCCCAGGTCCCTTCATGTTAACACATGCCCAGGTCATCCTTTTCATGTTAACACATGTTTCGCACAGAGACAAAGACCCACTGGCGTAGCATTATTATTATTATTATTATTACTATTATTATTATTATTATATTAATTATTAGCATTATTGCCAAAAAATATATCTGTAATAATAACAATAATAATAATAATAATAATAAGTATAATAATAATAATAATAATCTTTATAATATAGTTATTAATATTATTATTGTTGTTATTATCATTATTATTATTTTTACTGGTAGTATAATTGCAAAAATAATTATTATAACAATAATAATTACAGTAATAACAATATTAAAGAAAATAATGATTATGAAATCGTTAGTAATGTTATTATTATTGTTATTACTAAATTGCAATAATAATGATAATAATTGCAATAATGATGATAATAATTGTAATGATGATTATAATAATTGAAATAATGATGATAATAGTGATGATAACCATGATAATAATGATAATAATAACAGGAACTGTGTCCATATATCATAATAAAAAGGTGAAAGAAAAAAATCCCAAAAGTCGAAAAAGCGGCAAAATCTAGCGATATATAGCCTTTTGAGTGTATACTTCAAAATGACGTTTTTTTCGACTTCTTTGCTGATTTTGGCAGTTATTAGGGTAATACTGATAATAGTTACCAGAATTGTATTAATCATGACTATAATGATGATGAAAGTGAGAATAATGAAGATTTTGATAACATTTGATGATTATTAATATTGATAGTATTATCATTATTATTATTATTATCATTATTATTATTATTATTATTATTATTATTATTATTACTATTACTATTATTGTTATTATTATTGCTATCACTGTTATCATTATTATTATTATTATTATCATTATTATTATTATTATTATTATTATTATTATTATTATTATTATTATTGCTATTATCATTATTATTATTACTTTAATTATTAGCATTATTGCCAAAATATATATTATAATTGTAATAATAACAATAATAATAAGTATAATAATAATAATAATAATCGTTATAATATTGTTATTACTATTATCATTATTGTTTTTATCATTATTATTATTTTTACTGGTAGTATAATTGCAAAAATAATTATTATAACAGTAATAATTACAGTAATAATGATATTAATGAAAATAATGATTTTCAATTATTATAAAATCGTTATTATTGTTATTATTATTGTTGTTACTATTATCATTGTTGCTGTTATTTGTATAGTTGAAAAAATATATTATAATGATAATAATTGTAATAATGATGATAATAATTGTAATAATAATGATAATGATTGCAGTAATGATGATAATAATTGCAATAATAATGATAATAATTGCAATAATGATAATAATAACTGCAAGAATGATGATAATGATGATACTGATGATGATAACGATAGTAATGATGATAATTATGATAATAATGATTATAATAACAGGAATTATGTCCATATATAATAATGAAAAGGTAAAAGAAAAAAAATCCCCTTAGTCGAAAAAGCGGCAAAATATAGCGAAATATAGCATTTTGAGATTAGACTCCAAAATGACGTTTTTTCGACTTCTTTGATGATTTTAGTAATTATTGGGTAATAATGATAATAATTACCAGAATTGTATTAATCATGACAATAATGATGTTAAAAGTAAGAATAAAGAGAATTTTGATAACATTTGTTGATTATTAATATTATTAATGTTATCATTATTATTATTATTATTATTATTATTATTATTATTATTATTATTATTATTATTACTCTTATTGTTGTTATAATTACTATCACTATTATTATTATTATCATTATTATTATTATTATTACTTTAATTATTAGCATTATTCCCAAGAAAAATATATTATAACTGTAATAATAAAAATAATAATAATAAGTATAATAATACTAATACTATTCGTTATAATATTATTATCAATATTATTATTGTAGTTATTATCATTATTATTGTTTTTATTGGTAGTATAATTGGAAAAATAATTATTATAACAGTAATAATTACACTAATAACGATATTAATGAAAATAATGATATAAATAATTATCATAAAATCGTTATTATTGTTATTATTATTGTTATTACTATTATTGTTGTTGTTGTTATTAGTATAGTTTCAAAAATATATATTATAACTGCAATAATTGCAATAATAATTATAATAATTGCAATAATGATGATAATAATTGCAATAATAATGATAATAATCGCAATAATGATGATAATAATTGCAATTATGATGATAATAATTGCTAATGATAATAATTGCAATAATAATGATAATAATTGCAATAATGACGATAATAATTGCAATAATGATGATAATGATAATGATGATGACAACGATAATAATTATGATAATAATGATGATAATAACAGGAATTGTGTCCATATATAAAAATAAAAAGGTAAAAGAAAAAAAATATCCCAAAAGTCGAAAAAGCGGCAAAATCTAGCGATATATAGCCTTCTGAGTGTATACTTCAAAATGACGTTTTTTCGATTTCTTTGATGATTTTGGCAATGATTAGGGTAATAATGATAATAATTACCAGAATGGTATTCATCATGACAATAATGATGATAAAAGTGAGAATAAAGAGAATTTTGATAACATTGATGATTATTAATATGATTAATATTATCATCATTATTATCTTTTCTATTATTATTATTATTACTACTATTGTTACTATTATTACTATCACCTTTATTATTATTATTATCATTATTATTATTATTATTATTATCATTATTACTTTTATTAGCATTATTGCCAAAAATATATTATAACTGTAATAAAAACAATAATAATAATAATAAGTATAAGTATGATAATAATAATCATTATAATATTGTTATCAATATTATTATTATTGTTATTAGTATAGTTGCAAAAATATATATCATAACTGCAATAATTGCAATAATAATGATAATAATTGCAATAATGATGATAATAATTGCAATAATAATGATAATAATTGCAATAAGGATGATATAGCCTTTTGAGAATATATTCCAAAATAACGTTTTTTCCATGTCGATGAGGATTTTGGTAACTATTAGGGTAATAATGATATGATTATCATAATTGTGTTAATCATTACACTCATGATGCAAAAAATTGAGAATAATGAGAATTTAATAGAATTTGATAATTTTTTATTTTTATTGTTGTTATTATTATATTATTATTATTATTATTATTATTATCATTATTATATTATTATCATAATTATTATTATTTTTATTATTATTATTATTATTATTATTTATTATTATATAGTAATTATTATTATTATTATTATTATTATCATTAGTAGTAGTAGTAGTAGTAGTAGTAGTAGTAGTAGAAGTAGTGGTAGTAGTAGTACAAAAACAACTATTATAACTGTAATGATAACAATAATAATGATAATAAAAATAATAATTATTATTATTATTATTATAATATTGTAATTATTATCATTATTGTTATTATTATCATCATTGTTATTTTTATTAGTAGTATAATTGGAAAAAAAGCGTATTATAACTGTAAGATAATTAAAATAATTATATAAGTAATTATTATAAAAATCGTTATTATTGTTATCATTATTGTTATTATTATCATTGCTGCTGTTATTGTTAGTACAAGCAAAATTTTTTATTACACCTGCAATAATTGCAATAATAATGATAATAATGATAAAAATGATGTTCGATTGTTGTTATTGTTATGATTACTTTTATTATTAGTATAGTCAGAAATAAAATATGTGGTGGCAATAATTACAATAATAATGATGATAATGATGATAATAATTGCAATAATGATGGTAATGATGCTAGTAATGATGATGATAATGATGGTTAATGGTTAATGGTTAAAAGCAAGAAAAAATGTGCTAGACATCTAAGGTCATGTAGCACTATAGTTAATGTTTGGAAAGGGTGGTTGAGTTAGTGATTAGTTGTCTAAGCTGGGCAAAGGAATTGGTGAGTGAAAGGGTTAGGGTCGGGTGTGGTAAGGAGTTAGATTAGATGAAGGATATGTATGCATTTGAGGAAAGAGAATAGGTTGTTGAAGCAGAAAGTGTGGGATTCTGAAAGGATGTCTGATAGGTTGGGAGGTCGGTGAAGGGAGGATAGATGGGGGAAAGCAGAGGTACGGGTTGTTTCAAAACGTGGGCACGATAATAGGATGTGAGGGATTGAAAGGGGAACATTACAGAAGGAACATAAGGGTGGATCAGATTGTGACATCAGATAGGAGTGTGTTAGACGGGGTGGGCCAATGCGTAAGCGGGGCGAGAGCAGTCTCCCAACGTCTGTTCCGATGAAATGGAGTTGACCAGGAGGAGATTTATAGTTTTACAGAATGTAATTTATTAGTGCGGAGGCTTGACCAAAAAGATTGCCATCGTTTATACAAGAAGGTCTTAAAGTGTGGGTAATAATCCGTGGCTGGGATATGTGAGAAGCGTGGTTGGTATGATGTGGACATAGAGGCGTGGCGTGCTAGTGTATCTGCCTGTTCATTGCCGGGGATTCCAACATGGCTGGGCACCCAGCAAAATTTGATGTTTTATGGCGTGTGGACAGGTAGAACAACCAGTTCTGGATCTTACAAACAAGTGGGTTGGTGGTGTGTATTGACTTTATGAGAGTTAATGAGTTACGGGAGTCAGTAAAAATTGTAAAAGAGGAAGAGGAAAGTGAGTATATGTGTTTTAGAGCAAAAAGGAGTGCATACAATTCTGTAGTAAGGACACTGGATTCAGGAGGAAGGGAGTATTTGAAAGTACGAGTTGGAAGATTACTGCAAAACCAGCACCGGAGGTGGATTTGGAGCCATCAGTATATACATGAATACTAGAGAAGAGTGGAGACATGGTCAAGGAAATTGTGAGAAGGACAGTAGGAGGGATATTGATTGGTGGTCGGGGAAAACAGAAGAGCAAATAGGGGGTGAGGTATGAGCCATGGGGCGAATGGACAGAGATGGGGAGGTGGAGATGGGGGGGGAAAAGGGGGAATGTT
>NW_023639320.1:0-12218 GCF_015228065.2 Penaeus monodon | reverse complement strand
TTGTAAATTTTATTTTTTGGGATCATGAAAAACGAGGGGGAAATTGAATAGAAATTAGAGCAAAAATTTGCAAAGGCGCTTTTAGTAGAAACAGTGTGTCTGTCCATTTTTCACCCTAATACCTATGTACTGCTTTTGCAACTGGGCATGGCGTAGTTTGCGGCATCAGCATCAGTGTATAACACGACCGCTGTCTCAGAGTCGGAAAATGCCCTGCAAGCCGTAATGCTGTTCAAGAAATATGCAGACTAAAGGGCTTCATCAAAAAAAAATTTGACCAATCGCAAATTAGGGTTGTGGGGGACAAGAAAAAAATTACTTTTCTTTCATGAATATAGTGGTGTCAACCGTAAATTAAATGAATTGTTTACTTTTTTCATAACAATAATGAACTTTTATTTTTTAAAGACCCCTTCACTCAGCCTTAAATAAAACCGCCCCTAGAATTAGAGGGTACCACCCTATACAAAACAGGAATGACAGGCCTTTGACTTATGTCGTGACACCATACCGCATAATTTTGCTGCAAATTTGATGACAATAAGGCAATATCGCATATTCAAAAACAGCATTTGGGTTTATCTTTCTGTAAATGTATACGCAAGGTGTAGAAAGTTTCAGACTGATTCATGCCCAATTTTTAAAGCACGGCGACTTTAATGCTGTTTTTAATGCGGGGCATTATACTTTGGAGATAGTCAATGCAATGAAAATGGCGAAGATTTCCACATTTTGGAACAAAGATCTTGACATATATGAACAGAAGGGGAAAACTCACGTGGCGGTGGGCAGGCTAGATTATTTTATGGGAAAGGATTTTGGCATGAAACGCGGAAAGCATGCTTGCAACAAGCAAATCAGTGCCCACTTTGCAAAAAACGAGATGATTTTTGATAATATCAGTCTAAAACACAAATGGGCTTAAAAATTTTTCTATTCTCCTTACCTTGAGCACCATTAAAACGTATTTCGATTGGAACAGTAACGATGTTATAAATTTTCCATGGACATGACGAAATGGTCTCTCATACCCAACCCTTGGGGCTGTCCCAAGAAAACCTTCAAGAACAACAACTCCAAAGCTCCAAACAACCAAATGGTTTGGGATCTACAAAAACAGTCAGAGCTTTTTATATCTACAAGCAGGACAAAACCCCTGACAACCTTATTCATTTCTTAAGGTAATAAAAACCCAGGGGAATTTAAAATCATTTTAGAAATGAGAAAAAAAAAAGCCCAACAATCCCGGTAAACACCCCTGGGACCAAAGAAGAAATTTCGTCCGCCTCCCGTTCCCTAAGGGAAACGAAATCGAAAAAATGAAAAGGGCCCCAGGGCCTCGGCATGCCCCCCGCCCTGGGGGCACCCCTCTCGACATTGTGCGAGGAGACACTTCCCTACCGTATGGTATTTGCTCGCTCGCACAAAATACATGGACACTTTTTAAGGGTATTGGAGGTATCACCTTCAAATTTGTGTGAACCACAAAAACGAGAAAAAAAACAAATCCCCTTGTGAAACAAAACAAAATGAAAAAACCACAAAACCCCCATCCGGAAGGAGACAACCACCCCCCAGTACTACCTTTTGGGAAAAACAGCCCCCCGCCCGTGCGGCCATGGGGGGCATCCCCCTGACTGCTTAATGCTAAAGTGGACATGTCAAAGTTTGCAAGGGAAAGGACACTGTGCGCATTGGTCCCACTACCCCCAAGGAGTGCCCTCGCAGTGCTGCAAAAGGGAGAGAGTACGCAGATGCCCATCTGCCCCTCAGCTTAAATGTGGGATGACTAAAATCCGGGCTTTGGGGGTGCACGGCCCTCCCTCTTTGCCCCTCCCTCTCCATCCCCTGTGGACCAGGACAACCCGATAACCAGGCATCCCTCCCAACCCAACCCGGACCAGCGTGCCGGGAAGGGCCCCAACCTGCCCTAGTTACGTCACCACCGCGGAATTTCCCACGGCGAGGGGGGGTGAATAGTCCACGAACTACCCAAGGTTACTCAGTGGGGGAGAAGGTGAACAATGATCTGATTTCACAGGGGTATACGGGCCTCAAAGCTACCATACTCTCTGAACTGAAGACACGCCTCCCCCCCTCCCAGGCGACAGCAAGGGGAGCCCTCCTCACCCTCAGGCAGGGATGACTGCAGGAGGGCGGGGGAATCCCCCCAAAAACCCAGCAGCAAAAAGAAACGTCCGAAAATGACCAAAGGAAACAAAAAATGTTTGAATTTAAAAAAGGAAAAGAAAGCTTGAAGCAAAAACTAATTTAAATAAAAGAACGATCGAGGCAGGTCAGGAAAAAAAAAGTGAATGTCTTTGTCCTGTCTATGTCCTTTAGTATAAAAAACGAACGAGGAGAACGATGTCGACCGCCATGCTGAACAGAGTGGGCGGTCGCATGACAGCAGCCTGAACAAAATCGGGATCCCTGGACGTTGAGCCGTGTGAAACCCAGCCCCTCGGGCACTGACACAAAACGGAAGGGGACTGTTTGGAAGTGGAACAAAGCAAAGACAATGTTTGAAAGGGGAAAAAGTATTTTAAGTTTACGACTACCATTTTAAGTGAAATCCATAATCACAATTTTATATTTTTTTTAGTGAATCTAAAATTGAAATATAAAATTAACAATGAAGTACAGTTCCTACTAAAACACTTTTCACATAAAAATAAACACAATCAAATCATATCATGGAATATACGTACATTTAACCCAGGGTTATGATCTGAATTTTTTCTCCCTAAAAATATTTGATGTTATATGGGTGCAGGGTGGGGGGCTTCACGCACATGGTGATGTGAACGATGGTGTGGCAGTTAGATAGTGTTAAGCCTTGCATGCCTTCTTGCTTGCAGCTTCCACCCCTGGCTAGCTCAGTGCAAAAAAGGGAGCAGCTTTTGCATAAGTCTCCCCTGCCAGGTCACAGCCTCTCCATCATCAAGACTTCTGCAGTCCCTCCTCGTGGCCACCCGGGGTAACGGGGGCACCTTGCGGTCCCAGGCTAAATCTGTGGGTGATCTCGGAGCAGTAGGAGGCCCCAGAGGTAAGGAGTTTAGGGCCCCACCAGCGTGTGGACACGTCCTGGCTCTGTACCAACTCCTGCACCCTAGCCACCCTGGGGATAAATGGGGCGGCTCGGGGGAGGTGGGCCTTGCCAGTCCTCCCCCCAGAAAGACCTCTGGAAAACGTCTTTAATAAATGGAATGCTGGGGGGAGGGGGTTTTCGTCCCCTTCCACCCAGCAAGCAAGGCAGGCTGGTGGGTCCCGCTGGAAGGGCAAAGGTCGGGGTGCAGGTTTGGGAAACGAGACTTACTCGTCCCGCCTGTGCCCCGGCAGGCGCCAACCCACCATGAAGCATGTGGGGCAAAGCCCTCGGAACCCCACAGGCGGATGGGGGGTCCCACAGCTTGCGACCCCCTTTATTAGGGGCATGTTGGCGGGGCGCAGAGATGGCGTGCACCCGGAGTGCCCAAATCGAGGTTTAAAACCCTCGGGCTTTGCTCTCCAGGTAGGCGCTTGGAACATCCGGTTCCTTGCGGCAGGATGAGCGGTTACCTCTGCTATCGCGGGAACTGAGGCTGCCCTCTCAGAGGTGAGAAGACCGGGTAGCGGCGATCAGTGTGGGGGTACACCTACTACTGGTCGGGCCGCAGCGAGGGTTTACCACCTCCAGGGTGTAGCCATAGCCATCTCCAGTCGACTTCGCCCTCGGTAGTTGAGGTGACACCGGTTGATGAGCTTATTATGGCAATGAGACTGAAGCATGCTTTTGGCTTCTTGTCTCTTATTGCTGTATATCTCCCACCGAGGGATATAAAATTGATGTGAAAGAGGCATTCTACGCCCAAACTCGCATTGTGGGCAGATGATTGCCCCGGCGAGAATTTGCATTGTTCTAGGTGACTTCAACGCGGTATCCGGCTGTGACCGAGCAGGCTACGAGATTTTCTGTCAGCCCCCATGGCTCGGGAGCGAGAATAGCCTCCTTCCCCCGGACTTGCTAGGTCCCAGAAATGAGGATCTCTGGCTCCTGGTACCAGGTTCCAACCCGCATCGCTGGACTTGGTCCAGCGATACGGCTACAGTGACCAAGGAGATCGACCACATTCTTGTTAGTATGCGATGGAGGATCCTCCAGAACTGCAGGGTTTACCGGAGTGCCGAGTTTCTGTGGCACCGACCGTAGGCTGGTTGTGGCTACCCTGCGGGTCCACTTCAAAATTCCCGTCCCTCCAGTGGCCACCATAAGGTGTTTCACCTGGACAGACTAAGGGAGGAGAGTGTGCCCGTGGGTTCACCATGGCAGTCGCTGACCGATTCACAGAACTCACAACCTGAGGACCCAGTTGCTCTGTGGGGTTCTTCAAGCGCGTAACACTTAAGCAGCTCAGAGTCCATTGGTGTACGCCCGAGGGCAAGGCAGAATCCATCTCCCTGGAGACATTAGGGGTCACTGAAGGTGTCGCAAGGCTCGGCTGAATGGGAATCAAGTCTTGCGTCATTCCATGGTGCATAGGGCTCGGACACTGTAGAGAAGGGACAAGGAACAGTTCATCAGGAATCTTGCTGAGGAGATCGAAGGCCATTTCTTGGTAAATGACCTTCAGCCCTGCCTACCAAGCCCTGAGAAAACTGAACCTAAGCCCTCCTCACAGATGACTGCAGTCCGATCAGCGATGGACGGATAATCTAGATCATGTTGGGGTTCGTGAACGTTGGGCTGAGTATTTTGAACAGTTGTATCAGGGGACCCTTCCAACAGTTAGCTTGGATGCAAATGTGTCTCAGTGCCTGTGCCGGACCCACCCATCAGCGAGAACCTCCTACCTAATAGAGGTTAGGCTGGCGATTTCCAAGCTGAAGAGTGGGAAAGCTGCAGGCATATGTGATATCCCTGCTGAACTGCTAAAGGCTGGGGGTGAACCTATGGCTCGGGGCCTGCATACAGTCCTGAATGCCATTTGGCAGTCTGGTACCATTCCCCATGACCTGTTGAGGGGCATGGTCATCCCTCTCTGGAAGGGGAAAGGGGATCCTTGGGATTGTAGCAACTACCGTGGCATTACACTGCTCAGCATACCAGGCAAGGTTCTCGCCCACATTCTTCTGAAACGGATCCGCATCCACCTACTGAGCATCAGAGACCGGAAGCGCTTAGCAGTAATTGTAGAACGCGTTCTTAGTTTGGACGTGGGTTGCTCGTCACACTACATCGACCTCAAGAAGGCGTTTTGACTCGGAGCATCGGGAATCGCTATGGGAGATCTGAGGCTAGGGGAATTCCACACAGATTATTGGCTTGATAGCAAGCCTTTATACTGGTACTGAAAGTGCTGTAAAGTGTGGTGGGGGTATGTCGAACTTCTTCCCTGTTATTCAGGGTGAGGCAAGCTGTGTCCTTGCACCAACACTTTCAACACTTGTATGGACTGGATAACGGGCAGAGCTACTAGCCAAAGTCAGTGTGGAGCAACACTAGGCAATATTAAGGTCTCAGACTTGACTTTGCCGATATGTTGCCATCCTATCTGAGTCCTGGAGTCACTTGTGGCGGCTCTTGATGCATTTAGCAATGAGGCGAAGCCCCTAGGCCTAGAGGTCTCCTGGACCAAGACCAAGATCCAGGACTTTGGGGCCTGTTAGGGGAACCCGTTCAGTCGATCCTGCTTGCGGCGAGGACGTTGAAGTATAGAAAGTTTTACATACCTTGGTAGCATAGTCCATATCTCTGGGTTGTCAGACCAGGAAGTCAGTAGACGGATTGGTCTGGCAATAGGGCCATGAACTCGATCAAAAAGAGCTTTTGGAGACATTGGTACCTATGCAAAGGCCCAAGCTGCGTTCTTAAAGGCCTTGATCGCCAGTTTTGCTCTATGAAAGCAACCTGGCCTACCCGGGCTTGGAATTTTCCCTTGAGCCTTTTTAAAAAGCCCCTTTCGCCGGATCTGGGGTAAGTTGGCAGAAATGTCCAAAGGCTTTTAGACTTAGACTGGCATGGGACCTGTTACTTGCAAAACCCGCGTGCCAATAGGCTATATGGCCACCTACTCTTTTCCCAGTGGACGACCCTCCCCATCAGGTGTTCTCTGCGAGACAACCCTGGGTGGGGGGGCCCCTTGGGGAGCCCCAGGAGATCATGGCTTGGGCGCTCGACGAGCCCTGTCGCGGGGCCCGTGTGCCGCCTGGAACCGCCCGAGGATCTCGGGCGGGAAGCGAAGGGTGGGGGCCATGCGCCCCCGTGGGCGTTACCCCCTTGATGATATGTAGCGTGCAAGACCTATTGCTGCCGTACTACGATAAAATACACCTGCCTTAAGGGATTTTTTCAATGTGAAACACCCTGACGGGATTGTTCATATGTAAAGGAAATAGCCACATAAATTAGTTAAAAACCCGAGAACCTGATGGTCAATTCATTTTGAAAACCCGATCCCCTTGGGTTTTTTACTTTATGAGTAAAACCCGGGTACTCTAAATTTCTGGCTAGTTTCCCCCAATTTTTTCCAAAACCCAAAGGCTGTTACTGGGCGCTTCATGAAAGGGCATCCCCCACTTTGGAGACAACCGGGGGGAATAGTAAGGGGAAAGATTCAAGCTTTCCATAGTAATCTTTTGACAGATATGACAAAAAGCAATTTTTTTAGGTGGCGGGTTAGATACGTTTTTGGAAAAAAATTAGTTCATGGAATGTCTGTATTTTCAGGGTACGAGATCCCTGTGCTACCTGTCTGTGCAAAGTTTTTGAGAGGTAATACTGAACGGTTTTTATCTATAATGTAATTATCCCCCCAGACTGTAGGTTTTCCCCCAGGTGTAGGTGAGCATTTTTTTGCAAATTTTAAACAAACAAAACCCGGGCATGCAAACCTATTTCTTGATTTAAAATTGCCTTTGTATTGCAAAAAGAGAATCATTCTTGAGCAACTATTTTTTTGGAAATTCGGGAAACTGTTAAAAAGGGTTAAATATATCTATCGAATGATTCTCAGGTTCTCTGGGGGGCCCCATTAAAGTACTTTACAAGATATCTGAACTGGCACACCTCGGGGAAGGTACTTGCCCCTGATTTAATATTAATGCAATTTCTAGGCGAATAAACTTGAGGGCAATGACTCCATTTTTTTGCTTAGGCCGATGAATTTGCTTTAAAAATCCTCATCCGAAAAAAGATGCAAGGGATTTTGATAACTCTCAGCAAGGGCTTTGATGTGGTTGAAATTTCGATAAAAAAACCAAGGCTCTTAACCCAAAGACAATCCCTCTCCCAAGGTTTCAAAAATGACTTTGACAAAAATCTCTCCCATCATTCAAATCCCTTGGGGAAATTGTCAACGATGCGACTGCAGCCATGAGGTCATTTTTGGGTCCCCTAAAAACAACAAAATTGTAAATGAACTAACTAAACTTCCCTTGAAGAAAGGCTGTGGCAGGGGCTGAACCCCACTTTAAACACTTTTTGGCAAAGACTATGGTATAAATGTCAATTTTTTTGAAGACTCTTTTACTTGTAATCACCGGTCATACATGATTTATCATTTGCCCTAGTAGTCAAGGAATCGATTGTTTGTTTAGAACATGTACAAAATGAAGCAGAGGATCATTCTTGGTCCCCTAGAACAACAAGGATTGTGAGTATGAGAAGGAAGAATTATACATAAAACCACTTTGGGTCAAATTTTTTTAAGAACCCCCCCACTGTACAGTTTTCCCAAGACAATAAAACACAAACAGAGGACAAACTTTGCGAAAACCCGATTCATACTCAAATCCAATGAAAAAAAACATGTAAACATTTAGCTCAGGACATACCCAACAAAACCCCCTACTGGCACTTTACCACTGGGGAAATGTCTGACCTAATGTATATTATCACTCCCCCTCAAAAAGACAGTGACCCCTGCTTACTTAAGCTATGCACTTGAAATTATAATGGCATTGAAACTCTATCCAATGCTATTTTTGGCTACACTGAGGGGTCCTTGCAGTCTGGGGCAGGCAGGATGTGCTTTTTTTATAAAAAACAATATCTGCGCACCAGGGGTTTAGGAGGTTCATGATGGGCTGCACTACGCAAAAGATTGGCAGGAACTCATGGCCACCCAAATTTTTATTGAAAAAAGGCTCGGGGGAAAATTATTCTGTGATTCACGGGTCTCTCCCGGGTCGAAATCTAGACAAAGGTGCAGTTAAAATCGCAATGATATCAAATAAACGTGTTCGTGCAAAAAAAAAGAGGCCAAAGATTACGTTTTGTGTGGATTCCCTCGCTGTTTGGGAACCTACAGTATCTGATCGCCTGGGAAAAATCAGCGTGTGGCAAGCAAAATGTGGATTAAAATTTGGGATACCTCTTTTCTAGGATTTTTTTACAGATTAAAGCTTCCCTTTAAAAGGACTTTTCGAGTTTATTTAAATTCTCAGTGCCCGAAAGCTGTAGCAAAAGCACTATGATCGGTTTTTGGCAAATTATTACCCATGGTTTATATAAAACAAGAACAAACGTGTTATTTTTTGCCCCCCCAAGATCAGGCTTTATATAGATTGTTTGGCAGGGCATACACTTGTAAAGTCGAAGAAACTAAGTGTAAACTATGTAAGAAAATTAAAACGAAAAACTTGTACATTAAACTCAGAGGCCATGGTTTTCGCCTTTCGGACCACCTAGCGAGGTACGAGAACTATGTACTATTCATACCCAATACAAAATAAAAACTTATTTTTAAACCTAAAATTGGAAGTACACACTATGCATTCAAATTAGCAATGCCTTTCCCGCCCCAAACGTAGCCGGCGGGCAGATGATAATAAACACTCTGTACTGTTCCTTTCCTTTTAAATTTATATGTATTTTAATTTAAAGTTATAGCCTAAAATTTAAAAGTAATACCCCTTTTAAAGTTTAACCGCATCAAATGTCCCAGCTTGCCCACCCTGTGCGTTTGCAGGGTGGGGAAATAAAGGGGTATACTAAAAAACAACAGTTCCCCCAAAACATTAAAAATAACACCCAAAGTTTGGGGGTCTGGAAAAAAAAAAAATCGACTTTCGGCAAACCAACTAGCACCCACAGTTCCATATCCCCCTTTCCCGGGCGTCCAAAAATTTAGCTTTCTTCCCCCAAATATTTAGATCACCTTAGTCAATCTAAAATTGACATAAATTTGCCATTGAGATTAGATTTCTGATACCGACCCCTGCGAGCCTTTGTGTGAAAAGACAATGCACGACAAAAGGAAAAAACCCCCCCGGGGGGGATGGAATTACCCCATAGTGTCCTTTTCCTTATAGCTCAGGTACCCGGCTGGGAAAATTCTAGAAAGGCAATTTAAAAAGTCGAAAAATTTTAAAAAAACTCAGATCCACGACTGTAGGTTTCTATCGGAAAAATAGCACACAAAATTGTTTCAGAGAAATTTTTCACTCTAATCCCGGGGGCACCTGCTTTTCTTTACCTTAAGTCAGCTTTTGACATTGCAAAAGAGAAGTTTATCCTAGAACGTTAAACTTTGGGATCCGGGGGGAAAATATTTAAATGAATTTGAAGTTCTTTCGAACAGTCTGCAAGGTCCTGTTCTTGGGGGCCAAAGGGGGAGTTTTCAGCCTTATGCTGTTCAATGTTCCCCTCACAACTGGGCAGATATCCCACTTGGGGATGGTGAACCCTTATATGTATGTGATGACATATGTTCAGAATAACCCACAAGAAGGTGAAGTAATTCTCGAAAACACCAACAAAGGTAATGATTTTGGGGATTAGTGATCTCCGCTCTAAACCCATATATCACACCCCCACCCATTTCCTTTTTTGCATGGGTGCCCAGGATCTTGACAAATGCTATAAAAAAAATATCCGGGGGAAAAAAAAAGATGCAGACCTGACCTTTCTCTAAAGAAGAGATCTAGAAGATTGAAACCTTTGAAATTCTTGTCGGAAGAGAACAGGGCCAATTTTAAGCTCGCTAGACTTTTTTTCTGGCTTTTATACGTCAGTTGAGACACAGCACTGCACTTGTTGAGTGTAAGTAATCAGAAAAAATTTTTTGGAGGTTCAAATGAAGCTATGGGTTTTATTTTGGCCCCCCGAGAAGAGAAAGATATAACATGAGATCAAAAATTAAAATTACCACCATTTTAAATGAATGATATTTTTTTCCCACTATATTTGGGGTAAAAGTCGAGGGCCCCTCGTATCTTCAGATTTCCAAAGCATCTGCAACAAAAAAATCACACAAGTAGACTGATAATCCACACTGCGCACTCTAATCAAAAAATTTCCATGAAAAAAAAACTAAATGTTCCAAATTAGAAAAATACCAAAAGGTCGATCCCTTCCCCCATGGGAAAAATTTAAAATTGACGTGCACCTTACATTCTTAAACAAAAAAAAAAAGTGTAAAACTGTGTTGAAAAAACATTGCAATAGCAACAGAAAGGAACACCAGAACTAGGGCAGATTAAATGTTCATGACAGATCCATACTCTGGATACAAAGCTGTTTGTGCTTGCGCTGTATATAAAATGGCTTTCTACAACTAACTTAACCCCCCCAGGGAAATTTTCTTCAGCCCGTAGTTTAGTGGATAGCCCTACTGAATCTCTGCCGTGCAACGGGCATGCCGGAAAGGGGATCCCGACCCCCAGGGAGGCGCGGCTTCCACCCGTGAAGTCGAAAGCAAAGAAAAAAAAAAAAGCCCCCAAAAGCCGGTAAGGGGGCCATGGGACCAGAGAAAAAATTATGGGCCTCCGCCCTTTCCCTAAAGGGACAAAGAAACCTGACCTTAGGGAGGAGACCTCTCTCCTCACCAATTTAGTTCCCGTTTGCCCTCAGCAAAATATACTGACGCCCTTATTAAAGGTCAAATTATGTATAAACCCAAAAAAAACAAAAATTGCCCACCCCCTTTGGGAAAAACACACAAGGATTTCGAGTTAAAAAATGCATTTCACTAAAGGGAGTTCACAAGGGCATAAATTCACAAGGCCATAAAGTGCAAAAGGGGGGGAAAACCACTAAACCGTTTTCCGTTTAAAGGGAAAAAGGAAAGCAAAATACTTTGACGACCTTTTTAAGGGGATCAGTTGGGTTTCACCTTCAAATTTTTTTGATGAACAAAAACAACGAGAAAATAGACGAATACCTTTGAAACATTACAAAAAGATGAAAAACCACAAAACCCCCCTCGGAAAGGGGGAACAACCACCTCCCGTGCATACCACTTTTTTTAGAAAATACATCCCCGTCACCACGTGGGGGCCAGGGAGGGATCCCTCTGATCCTATAAGGGATGGAAATGACATGTAGTAAGAATTCAAGGGGAAGGCAACTGGGCAGCATGTGGGACCAACTTCCCCAAAAGTCCCCCCCGCATTGCAGAAAGGGAAAGAGTTTTTTGATGCACCATCTTTGTCCCTATGTTTCGATGGGGTCAGGTTTTGGGCTCCCGGGATTGGGGGGGCACGGCCCTCCCTGCTTTGCCCCCTCCCTCACCACCCCCCGGGACCCGGACCAAAAAAAAAAGTGACCACGTGCCGGGGAAGCGCCAACCGGGAAAAACGTGGAAAAAATTAAAAGTGAATGTCATTGTCGTGTAAAAGGTTACCCCTTAGTGTAAAGAACGAACGAGGGGAATCGAGTCAAACCGCCAGTGTTTAAACCAGAGTGGGGGCGCAGCGCTGACAGCAGCCACGAAAATGGACTACTACTGTAATATGAAATCCTAATCATAAAGTTAATGTTTTTTATGGAATCTATAATTCTAATATTTGAGGGTATAACACAGAAATAAGGTTACCCACTAAAAACACTATTCACATTGGATAAACCCCAATAATTTTATACAGGAATTTGCGTAGCATATGCAAGAACCTTTTGCGCCGTACTAAGAGAAAATACACCTGCACTTAAATTAAAGGGGTTATTCATATGTAATACAGCCCTGTGGGATTTTTGCTATGAAAGGTAAACCACTGCCACATAAATTGTTTAAAAAACCGAGAACATGAGTTTAGTTTCATCATTTAAAAATCCGACTCCCTGGGTGTTTTTTTATGTTAATGTATTTGCCCGATACCTAAAATTTTTGGCTAGTTCCTCCCCTATTTTCCCCACCAAAGGGCCCTTATGCCCATTTAAAAAAACCCGGGAAAAAATTAAAATTTTTTTAAAAAAAAGGCATCCACAAAAAAATTTTTTGGGGGGGGGGAAAAAAAAA